>NC_089325.1:4194682-4377182 GCF_036669915.1 Pocillopora verrucosa
TCTGAAAAATTCAACTTTTAATTTCTATATCTTGTCATTGTGGAAAGTTGTTGCTAACATGTTTACTAAAGAAATTTAAATATAGAACTTCCTAATTAGTGTTAATAGTTAAGCCTAAAAATGTCGTAAATTGTTAGCACAGAGGAAAAAAACAAAACAAATAAGGAAGGAGGAAGGCATTTCTTAGAAAACTACTATTTCATTTTCTGAGGTGGACTTATGCTGTATATGGTGTTATTTTTCAGAGACATATTTCATTGCAGCTAAAATTTGTAAGTTACTGTGTTAACTTGTCAACTTTCTTGTTAGCTAAAAATCCACATAAATTTGCCTGGAGGGTTTGATAAATACTTAATGTTTAAGTTGATTCCTACTAAGTTTTGAGTTTGAAGCATTCCTAGCTCAGTTTTCAAGGAACTACTGTTAATTTTGTATATTGTTTCCTTCCAAATTCTTTTTGTCATTATATAAAATTAATAATTGTTGATTTAAGCTCCAGGAAATAATTTGGTCAGTATTGCACGTCATGTAGACAAGCATTTCCTTGATATGTAATTTGCATGCACTTAATATAACGTACGTGTAGTTGGTTCAGTGACTCATCAATATTTGCTGTTGGCTGTTCACATCTGGTCTGAAAATAAAAAAAAAAACATCTAAAAACATCTTGCCTTAATTAGTTCTTTTTCTCTTGGAATAAAGGCCCTCTCAAGTTGCATAAACATTAATGTAAATTATGGCTTGCTCTGTTTTGTTTTTCTGAATTATTTGCATTTTTGGCACCTGTAAGAAGTTATTTATACTAAACTTTTGATTTCAATATCACATCTTAGAAATGAATAACAAGGTAGTTTGACAATTATCTAATTTAAGGCTATTAAGTTTTTGTTGTGCTTGGTGAAACATAACAATCTGTCATTTGATTGAATGTATTACAGACAAAATTAACTCTAATTGGATCATGTTTTTTGCTTGGTTCTAACGTTGTTTTTATTTCTTTTGTAGTGGCAGAAACGCTACTTTGTTTTGCACAGAAATCAAAAACTTCAGTATTATAAGAGTGACAAAGACAAAAGACCAATAAAAGATGCACTTAACTTGGGGAATTGCAAGTCTGTTGAGTCACATTTAACAAACTCAAAATTCAAGTATGTGTTCAGTATTGCCATGGAGACAAGAACATACTATCTTGTGGCAGACTCGGAATTGGAAATGGTAAACTGGGTGGATAAAATCTGCGATGTTTGTGGATTTTCAAGGATAGATACTAAAAATCAAGGTTAGATATTTTGAGTAGGAAATAATGATGTTAGACTGACAGTAAGTGCCATGCTGTTGTGAAATTTTTGGTACGTTTTTTCCATGATTTACTATTTTTATATATTTTTTTGTGATTGAATGTCCTCACATTGAGTCCAAAATGAATGAACAGAATCAGAACAAGGATAATGAAAGCAGTTTAAAAGAATTACAACATCGTTCCAAAAGCTTCACTTTTGAGTGCATTTTTTCCCCTTTTTGTGAATAAAAAAAGTTGGCTTGTAAAATTAGTGACCTCTTACTTATTTGCATTTTTCTTCCTTTTAGATGCAAGCTCCCCTCAGAGAACAAACACACATCAGCCATCTCCCATACATTCACGTCCGATTGTTGCTGCTAGACCTAGGCCAACAAGTCCTGTTGGATCTCCTTCTGGCAATTTATCACCCTTATCTCCAACAGGTCCTTGTCCACTTTCCATTCCCAAACACATAATGGATGAAAGAAACAAAACCAGGTCAATAAGTGATCCTCCAGACCCTTCTCTAATCCCTCAAGTTTACCGCGATAAACAGAGGAGGCAGTCAGAACAAATTGGAAGCCTTACATGTCCCATGAATGTACATAGTGGACAGCACTCCCCTTCTGGTATATCACCAAGGCATAACATGGCCACGACTTGGGGTCCATCTGAAACTTATGATGTGGTACCTTCTCCAAGAAGTGTATCTCAAGAGCCATATGACACTTTACCTAGTCCCCAGAGAGTTCCAGAAATAGATGATAATTATGATGATGTTCCCATTCCTCGACCAATCAACTCCTCTGCTCATCCTTCTTCACCAAGAGTGAAACCAAATGCTTGCCTTTTGTCTCCTACACAAGATGGCTATGATGCTGTACCTCTTCCACGTCCAGTCTCTCAGGCTAGTAACAGATCATCACAGGATGTGTATGACATGGTGCCTCCTCCAAGGCCAACATCTTCTTGTAGTGAGACACAGGAGGACCAGGGGCTGTATGATGTACCTCCTACACTGAAGTCACCTGAGAGAGAAAACTACGATTTTGTTCCACCTCCCAGGCGAGCATCTGCTGTAGATGAGCAAGACGGCCAAAGTTTTTATGACATTCCTCCTCTCACCAAGATGTATGAACAGGAAAACTATGATGTTGTTCCTATTCCAAAGCCAATAGGAAAAAAGAATGCACACGTTAGCCAGGGTCTCTATAGAGCACAAGAAAGTGAAAATTACGACATTGTTCCTCAACCAAGACCAGTATCTTCAGGAAGTGACCTGCAAGATGGCCAAGAAATCTATGATGTTCCACCTTGTGGAAGACTATCGGAACAGAGTGATTATGACACCCCACCACCTGTATACAGACCCAGACATTCCCAGCAGGATGCATCAAAGGAAAATTATGATGTTGTACCATTACCGCGCCCTACATCACAAGATGTATATGATGTTGTTCCCCCAGCAAGACCAGCTCGTGTTACAAGCTTGCCAATGGATAAAAACAATCAGGACCCCCGTTTTTCAGACAGTTATTGCCCCCAGACTAATGAAGATTCTTCTGATGTTTACAACTGGGTACCACCTCCAATACCATCCCCACATCAGTCTCAAAATGATTATGACACGTTACCAAAAACTAACCGTCCTGTCAGTGCAGATTCTGGGCTGAATGCCTCATTTTCAAGCATTAGTTCCTTGAAATTTGAGAACCAGGATGAAAAGTATGATGCACCTTTACCTCCAGTTCCAAAAGACAGAGACTCTGGGTCTCTAAGTGATGAGACTCCTGATTATGACCTTAATTCTGAGGATATTTATGACAGGCCACCAAATTTAGCATCTAGAGACTCCAATTATGATGTTCCTCCTAGGCAAGAAGCTACCTATGATGTGTTACCCACACATCCAACTGAGTTGTATGATGTCCCTCCAACATACACTGATGATATTTACGATGTGCCTCCGCCAGCAATCCCCAATCAAGGTATGCAGGTTATCTATTATTGACTCTTTGACTCCCAGAAGTACTGTCCAGTAGTTAGCACTTAACTTCTCCCAATATGTCCATACATAATCCAGCAAACATACAATAAGAAGACTCAAACTTATCAGGAATAAGTTGTTATCTTGACCAGTAACAAGAAATTCTCACAACTACTTTGCAAGGAAATTTGTAGCAGCTAGAGAGGAGAATTAATTATCAGATCCTGGAAGTGAACCTTTTACAGCCTAACATCAGTATGGATAATCTCTACACTGTTATTTATAAATTTCGTAAGGTGTTTATAAGGAGAACTTGTTTAACAATCAAGAGCTTGTTTCGTTGGTGATCATTTCCTCCATTCTCATGTAAGGAGAAAATAGATGCTGGTCACTTTTAGGGTTTAAAGGGTTAAAAGGTTTAGAGATTTGTTTTTTTCTTTTGTGGTAAGAGCAATCCATTCACCTATCACCAGCCAGTTGTAAAAAAGAAAACATTTAAGGTTATTTTAACTTCTGGTGCATGTCAGTAGGTCAATCACTTCAACAGACAGCACAAAAAAGTACAGTTCAACAGGCTTTGACAGTTAGTCAGTCCATGTCAGAACACTCCTCCCCTTTGTATAGGAAAGAGTTGGTAATTCACCTGGTAACCTTGTGGTGCTTTCACATAAGAAAAAAATCCATGTAGCAAAATCATGTCAAATCATTTTCTAGAACATGAGTGTAAAGATGTTAAGATCAGAGAAAGTATAGAATAAAAAGATTGGTCTATACGTGGCTTAATTTAATGACAACATGTACATCAATTAGCTTTTACCATCTACTTAATTTTTAAATTGGAGTGTATGGATTTTTGAAAAGTGAAAATTTTTGGCTGTCTTGACAATTTTGTTGCACTTCTACTTGTGTATTGGATGGGAACTGGGAACAAACTTGTAAATGAACATTGAAAGGTAAATAGTGAATTTTAGGAGGGAAGTTTTCTATTCTTGAATTAGACTTTCTTTGGCTGTTTCATTGAAAGAAAAATGTGTTATTGGGGGTATACACTATACCTTAATGCAGCAACGCAAAAAATTCCACTTTGATTAATATTTGATTTTAAAAGTTTTATGTCATTTGGTGAATTCAGGTGGAAACACAGCAGCACCAATGGTTGATCGCACGCTTAAAAGACCACCACAAGTCAACAGAGCTATTAAGCCAAAGACTCAGGCATCACAAGACCACAGTTACTGTAACATGGCACCACCTGTTGATAGACAAAGCAAGTACAAGAGAAACGCTATGCCTAAGCCAGAGCATAGTTACATAAACTATCAATCGCAACCACGTCCTCAGAATCTGCCCCTTGTGAGGATTTTAAATAACAACCCATTGGTTGGGTCCTTGCCGAGCCAGCGGAACATGCAGCAATCTGGGGGTGCAGTTGACGATTTAGAATATTGTGAAATGACGCCCACAAGATCACAGTGGACAAGATGCTATAGTCTTGATAAAGATGGATCATCCAAGCCACATGGTAATGATCAATTTTATGAGGACATGTCAGCAATGCAGAGCAGGAGGCTCTCTGGTGCAAAGAGCAGCTCCTCCTCATCATCCTCTCTGGCTGAGAATGATGATGTTTACACCACCATGACTCCTGGCCATGCCTCTTCACCAATGCCAGTAAGTGGTGATTGTTGTATCAAGTCAAATACCAATGCAGTAAATTTGCAGCATACTAAATTATGTGAGCAGATCCCATTTTAAACAAAGGTTTAACAGAAGCTGTTTTTCAGGCTTCCATTCTTTTACCTGGGAAGGAAAAGGGGTAGGGGACTGGGTCTATGTTGATGTTGAGGATGACCTCTTGGATGTCACATATTAGAGGCTGATATTGTACATTTGTACCCCTTAACTTCTGCTTACCACCAATTATATTTAGATGGAACAGAGGAAAAGAAAAGATCTTCTGTATGCAGAGGTAGAGATTGTGGACAGTCCTCAGCACAAGCCTCAGGCTGCTGCGGTAATCAAGAAATCTAATAACACCCACTATACCTACATAAATGAGGAATCTACCAGAGCTCTTCTGCAAACCTCTAATGCGCGAAGAGGGAATCGCTGAGTGGGTGAATGCAATTGATCAAAAAACAAACATTGCAATATTTAACAATAAATGATTTCTCCCTTTTTTGGATAATGAAGGGGTTCTGTTATGACATAGAGAAAAAAAAGAGAGAAAAAATTAGAGAAAATCATATTGAGGATTATGCAGCTTGTCATTTTGGTTTGTTTCAAACACTCACAAATATTTTTTTTAGAGAAATATGGCATGATGTTAGTTCATCTATTTAAAGTTGAAATTGTATGAATGCAATAAACTCTTTTTTTTTTTTTTTTTAAGAAGACTCAAATGTACAGTATGCAAGGTGTAGTGATTCCAGTGATATCATGATAAATCATGATTCCTAACAAAGTAACTAGTAGAGGTGTTTTTTTATTTTCAGCCTTATATTTGATTTTGAATACAGAATTTAAAAATTTTATTTGTCAGTGACAATTTACTTACCTGCACAATGTATATATCATTTTGTACAGGTAAATTGTTTAATCAACAAATGTATAGTAGATGGTATCAATATGACAAATTAATTTACTTAGACATCTAAGTATACAAATATTTTCCTCTTTTATCAATAAATTTATAATGCACAAAGAAGGAGTGGATTTGGAACTTGATAATTGTGATTCTTTGCAAATAAACATAATAAAACTTAAAAAACATTTTTAAAGTGAAATTGCATTGCCACCCTCTGATTTTAATTTTTTTTTGTAGAGTACTGTCCGTGCATGATATTTTTACATAGCTGTAAAGCATGATGCAATTTAAAGTAGAGTGATTTTGAAAGTAATAGAACTTAAAATGTTCTGTTTCACTCTTGAACTGCATCACAAGAATACTGCAATGTTGTGGTACATTGCAAAGGTGTTTAACTGGGAACAGTTGTAATTTTTCTAATCTAGAAATTAGAGAATAGTTGACAACTGACAAGGCCAAAGGCTCAAGTAAACTGTAAATTTTTTAAATTTAGTTTCTCTGGGTCAGCTTAAAGATGCCAAGTACTGCAGTTACTAAGAATGCATGTGAGCATTGAAGTATTAGTCAGAATGTGGGCATTAATTTATGACCTTTGTTACCATAATTTTTTGAGATAATTGATGCATACAATAGTTGCTGTAAATGTATACTGCATCATTTTTAATTAGTTCTGTTTTGTAGAGAAGTAACATGTAAATTAATCATTACTGGTGCTGATGGTGGAATAGGAGTTGCTATCTAAAAATGTTACCTAGCAGTGATTAAATCTCCTTACTTTTCGAGGCTTAGCGCGCTGAAATTGGTTATGGTACTGTTCTTATTAAATTTAGTAACTAGATAAATAACTAAGCGTATCTTAAATTTGTAGACGAAATCCTAATTGTTATGGAGTATCTGATAAATGGTTTTATACATTTTTATTGAATTTCCTTATAGTGTAGTTAATAGAAATACCAATTTTTAAGCTTACAGTTATTGGTGATCATGGTAGGCTGCAATAATTTGGTAGCTACTTAAGTCTTTTGACGATGGCTACAACTTCAAATAAAAGGGGAAATGTCTGTTATATGCTAGAGTTTTTAAACAACATTTGGAAGTGTCCATCATGAAGTTTGAATAATAAATGTATTATTATATAGTCATCATAATATTATATATTTTTATGTGAGCAAAATTAAATGACTATTTACCTAACTGGTTCCCTTTGAAATGGTCTTTTTAGTTAATGTTTTTGTACAAAGTTTTGTAAATTTATTTTTTATAGTAAAAGTTTGTGTTAGAGAGCTGCTGTGATGTTGATGAAACATAATAAAGAGGAACTTAAAAAAATATTTTCAGATCATGATGGATATATTGGTTTTATTGCATTTTTTATTATATGTTATTTGTTGGGGCTCTTGAGTAATGGTATGCCTTGGCGATTTTGTTCCACAGGCATTCTTGTTTTCCAAACAAATGTGATAGTGTTTTACACAAATAAACGAGAAAGAAAATATCTGCATTGGACATTTTTAGCAGTTCCAAACAAGCAGTCTTCGTTCTTGGGGTGCGTTGTCATTTGCAAATTTAGCGTAGCCGGAAGTAAATGGAATTATTTAGTAAATGAATTAATGGTGATGAAGATTATGAAGACGATGATAACGACAATGAGTATAAATACTGTCTAAATGTAAGGCAGACACGAACAGAAACGCATAGAAAGACAGTTGAAAGTTCGTTGTTCGTATGCAAACTAATCCGGTTAGAATATTTGGATAGGCGATTTTCTAATAATAAACCGATCCACAACCTTTCTGTTTTGGCGCCGAATCTTCATCTCTGTCAGTTTTGAGATCGAGGTAATGACGCTATAATGAAAGAGGAAAGACGAGAAGTTTGGTTTGGTTGTGGTATAGAGGGGTTAACACGTGGATTGAGTTTGGGTTGCTTACGTGACGTCATTGTAATTTGTCTGAGAAATTTACATTGAGAAGATTCGCTTCATTCGACGGCGGACTTTAAGTCGATTGGCAGTGTATCATTTCTGTACAGCTGATGGAGATGTTTGGGTTCACGCGCCGATATCAAGAAGAACTTTGACCAAAGATATTCAGCTTACTATGTCCATGATAGAAAAGATTACGCTGGTTTTGGGTTGCAATGATTCAAAGATAACAAGTTAGCGAGCTTGTCTCCCCTCCTCTGAGTGAAAGCGACCGAACGATGCCAAATTAAGAGTCAACAACTTTTGAATGTAGCTTCGATGGATTAAAGAAATATGCAGCAGTCTTTTCTAAACCCAAACTACTCAGAAGAATCAAGGGTTTTGCCGGGTTTTTACTTTCGCATCGATCTGTTTCACTTCCTTCCTTTGGCAGACAAATTTAGATCGGGTGTCTAGTACAATGAGCGGATCGATTACCAACCAGCCGTTCTTGGAAGAACAAAATGGTGTCATACACACTGCTAAAGGAACTACGGACCGAAAGAGCGAAGGAAGGTGAGAAAATGTTAAATTTTTAGCTTAGATTTAATCTATAACCTCTGAATTCGTGTTCCTTTCTTTGATACGTTAAGTATTCATAGCAGCATAATTCACAATTGACAGGTTGCCAGGTGCATACTCAGCTCGAAACAGAAATTCGCATGAAACGACAACACACCGTGTATTATGAATTCATTCAGCATAAATTATTGAAGATTTTAATTTTTCTTTCAAGGGCTTATTGAAAAATATCTCTTTGAAAGTTTCCTACACCAATATCTCGTCTGTAGAACGGGTGATCTTATTGATTAAATATTTCTTGTCTTAGTCAGACCATAAAGTTTTCGGAATACATAGTCAACTTTCCACGTTGGATACGCTTATTTTCAGACGTGATATTACAAATGTTGAACATGCTGTGTTTGTGTATTGTTGCAAATATAATGACTGTCTCCCTGTCTACCCTGATCACAGCATTTCATAGATTCCTGGGGGATTTCCTTGGTTACTCACGTGATGACATTTCCAATCCCCCTTCCATGAGTCATTATTTGTGCTGGAGAGTTAAAAGTGAAATCGAAATTGTATTTCAGTAATCCTTTACTGACCATGTAATATAATGACATTCTGAGTTATGATACCATGGACATGGCAAGTTGACCCAAATATTAAATTTTGCTTGGGTCTTGGAGGGATGCTTAAGTGGAATGATATAACGTTTGAATTTTTTCAGTGTTACAAACCTGAATCATTACAACAACTGCATATGATCCTGTGGGGATAAGTGATGTATATTCATGTTTTAACTCTTTTTATAACTCAGAGGAGTATAGATGAGTTCACTTGATAAATATGAAAGATATACATGGGCCAGCATCCTGTGCAGGAGAATTTGAATAATTCTTTAAATACATTATGCTTTTGGGCCTCTTTGCTAAAAAACCAAAAAACTAAGCCTCCATGAAGATGTGGACATTAATTTTAAGAAAATAAAGTTACCAAGAAATATAAAAAATCATCTAAAGAAGCAATGAAGTCTTCTGATCTGATGACGCATCCTGCATCCCTGGACCCACCTCCCCTCCCCCTCTCCTTCAACTATGGCTTGTATAGGTCATTGAATTTCAATTTAAAAAACAAAAAATTGTTTTCATTTACAAATATTGTGCTTTTGATTGTCAAACATTCCTCAATCTTAAGCTGTTTCTTAGAGGTTAGACTAGAGTGTTGGCTTAAACAAGAAAAAATTGTGTCATTTATCTCCTCCATTTTGCATGACTGTGGATAGATTTCATAAGGAGAGGGTTCTTGTTGATCATTTACCAGAGGTACAAGAGGTACTGTACCTTTTCTAACAAGCACCCATGCTCTAATAAGTGCCCTCTCCTGAATAAGCACCCACCCCACAAGTTATAATTTCAAAAAAGCACCCCCCCCTTGAATAACTGCCCCCTCTTCCCTTACCATCTTCATTAGTGGGGATACATGAAAAATGTAATTCTATTAATTATATTTTATAACTTTTTAAGCGTCAACTACAGCAGAATCTTTTCCATTCCACTAATTTTTATTTCCTTGTGCTTATAGTGTTCCTTTATAAGTGATCAGTTCTTTTCACTTTTGTACTTTTGCTGGGTAAACTTAATAAGCACCCCCCTCCAATTAAGTGCCCTTCTTCCAATAGGTGCCCTCCCTCCCCTTTTTTTTAGCCAAAATGCTAAATAAGCACCCGGGCATTTATCTGAGGAAATACAGTATCCTGGTCTCTAATTGCTTTGTGCCACAGAAACTGGGATAAACCCTGACCACATGAGCCAGTGGGCCTGATTGCTGCCTTCATCTTTACCACACTGGTGGGTGGAGACAGGCTTTGTAACCTAAGTGTGTCCAGCCTAAGAATAAGTGACCTTGCCAGGGCTCAACCCTGGATCTGCATCTTTCACTAACTAATCATTACAAACCAGCCTACTGTTGACCCGACCCCTCACTTGTTTCGACCCGCCCCAGGCCTTGCTTCTTTTGCACTTCGCCAATACTATCGTGCCTATGCTCTCCCAGGGGTGTAATCGTGACCTCCTCAAAGGGGGGAGGGGGTGGGATCGCACCGTGTCAAACAGAGGATACACACCAGATTGCCATGTTCACGCCGTGTTTTTTTTTTTTTTTTTTTGGGGGGGGGGGGGAGTACTACGTGACGGGCACCCCAGGACTACCCCCGCAACTCTCCGTTTAACCAACTGACCCTCCGCTTAATGAGCTGAACCCCAAGCTAACACAGACGCTATTTATTTCAGTAACGTTTAACACATAACTGATGCTTTGGTCAATAATAACCGGTCACGCATCTTTTTTATTTATTTTTATCGTTCCACTAGGAAACATCGCTGCAGTCTGTGCGATAAGTGGTCTGCTTTGTGCAGTCGGTTTATTCGCCTGTTACAACATCTCGTTGGGTTTCTTGGAGAAAAAATTGCTGGGCACCCTGTGGCTTGCATGGCGATCTGCATTTTCTTCGTTTTATTCTGTGCTGTGGGATTCCTGTGGCTGAAAACGGAAAGCAGAACTGAAAAACTCTTTATTCCTCAAGATAGTAGAGCCATCAACGACTTAAACAGAGCTGAAAAGTTTTTTCGACTGAAGGTTCGTGTAGCGGGTGTAATTTTGGTAGCCCATGCAGAAAATCCTAACATTCTTGCGCCAGAATGCCTGGCGGAGGCCCAAAACGTACACAGTCAAATTATAACATTGAAGTCTTTTACAGAATTTTGTTTGACTCTCTCTGGACAGAAAGCTAGTTCCTTGAATAATTGCGTGACTATTGATCCGTTTCAAATTTTTCAAGACAGAAATTTTAGCAACAAGTCGTTGATACAAATTCAAGCAGAAATCAATACAGCATTCAACAATACACGTTTACTAATGCGAGACGGACAGCTTTTCCTGCGAAACTTTCCCCAGATATTCGGTGATGTGACAAAACAGACAAGCAATCGTACGATTACTGGCGCACGTGCAATGCAGCTGAAATATCTGATCAGAGACCCACCTGAGGATGACGTCAACAAGAAAGTCCTGGAATGGGAAAAGACCTTTCTTGACAAAGTGGCCTCCATGTCTGCCTCCTGTTTTGAGATTTACTACGAGGCAGAGAGAAGCACAGATGACGCTATTAAAGAAAACAGTAGCGCTGATATAACTCTGGTATCAATCACCTTTACTATTATGATCTCATTCGCCTGTTTCATGCTTGGAAAATTTGTTAATCCGCTGACCGGTCACTCGATGCTCGCAAACGTAGGAGTTCTTGCAGTGGCGTTCGGTATTTTGGCGGGAATGGGTCTGGGCACCTGGTCCCGTGTGACGTACGTGAACATGATAGGCGTGGTGCCATTTCTAGTGTTAAGTATAGGCATCGATGATATGTTCATTATAGTGGATGAGCTTGATCGACAGCCACGTGATGTGGGCGTGATCAGGACTGTCAAGGAAGTAATGTCGCGAACAGGAGCCACAGTTACTATGACAACCATGACTGACTTGGTTGCATTTGCCGTGAGTACATCAACTGCTTTTCCCGCTATTAGGTAAGATTTAATGATTTTCTGTTCTTGTATTCCTTCATTGCTCAAGTTGTAGGTGTGCGTAGCCCAGTATTTAGACTGACAACGTACAATGGCGGACGTTCTCAACCGGAGTGTAATAGGCTCGACTGGAGCACTTACCACTATACTATACACTTAAATGCAAATCTCAGCAAGAACGTACCTTCCTAATAAGGACACGTGAAATTTAACCTTTTCCAGCCTTTCAGTAAGAAAACAACGACGGAATGGTACCCACTCCGATATGATCGCGCCTTTGTATTCTAACCGGCTGGAAGGGATCACTTTGAGTCAGTGTTAAAAGTCTTTTATTTGTCACTTGTTTTTTGTATTATCTTTGTTTTTAAAGTACTGCATATTTCAACTGCAATGCAGGGACTATTTTGCACTGTACTTCCTGACTAGATTTCTTCGTCCATCTCTTTCAGATACTTTTGCACTTACGCAGCCTTAGCCGTTACGCTCTCCTATGCTATGATGATAACCTTTTTCGTCGCCGCAATGACGTTTGACATCAGAAGAATAAAATCCGGCCGAAGAGACTGCCTGCCTGTATGCACAGTACCACCCACGAAAGATGGTCAACCCCACTGGGACGCACCGCGCCCTCAGACCTCGAACCGTTTACTAAAGGGTTGGGCAAAATTTCTTATGTTACCTGCAACGAAATTTTTTGTGCTTGTCATTTCTGTGGCAATCCTTGCCTTGGGAATTTATGGAACGACCAAGGTGACTGAAAATTTCGATAGAAGAATGCTGGCAAAAGATGACTCTGCGCTTTTGAAATTTCTGAACGTTCGAGAGAAATATTACGAACAAACCATTCCTGTTAGTTTGGTCCTAACGGGTAACATTGATTACAGCGATCCTGATGTCCAAGACGAGATCAGGCAGCTGTCGAAAATTGTTAAGGACAATTGCTATTACCGAACTCAGGCTGTGTCTTGGATTGAAGTTTTTACGAATTTCTCTGCTGCGAGTGGGATGAACATTACTGGACCACATTTTATGCCTGCCCTAAAACTGTTCCTTGAAAGTCCTGAATGTTTATCTTTCAAACAAGATGTGAAACTGTCGTCCAACGGAAGTCGCGTCATTGCGTCTCGTGTCATGGCTTTCTTGAAGAGCAACCCAAGCTCTACCTTTCAGAAGGACGCCATGTTGACAATTCGTGAGGATCTTGCCAAGAAATCTCCACTCGACGTGATACCGATCACCCGTCCATTCATCTTTTTCGAACAGTATGCCATCATTGGAAGAGAGACCACAAGGAACCTCATCATAGCAGCCCTGGCTGTGCTGGTGGTAACATCTTTGTTCTTGGTCAATTTCACCGTAACACTTCTGGTGGTGGTGAATTTTGTGGCTCTGGTCCTCGAGCTGTTTGCGTTGATGTTCATCTGGGACGTGTCTTTGAATGGCGTCTCGATGATCACTCTTGTCATGGCCATTGGTTTTGCCGTGGACTACAGTGCGCATATTGCGCATGCGTTTGTGATGTCTGAGGAAGACACACCTAACAGGAGAGTCATTGACGCTGTTAGCACGCTTGGTGCCAGTGTCTTCATGGGAGGTAAGCGATTCTTTTATTCTCTCATTTCGATGGTGAATTAAACTCGAAGCCACTAACACGATTTAAAATTGCACGGGAAATTAATTGAAGCGCCAAGACAAGCACCCTTTATTCGGTCCTATCCTAAGGCGTCACCAAATCAGTGTGGCATTTCCTGGGAATCTCAAGTATAAAATTTGAAACAATGTCAGACATTTATATTCGATTGGCGGGCCTTGCAACATAGCACACCAACACTCGTAAAGGTCTAACCGAAACCCCTTCATTCAAAAGTCTACCGTACTGACTAATGCGATTGCATCTCGCTCATCATGAGGAGAAGCAATTTATCAGATTACTTAGTGCTTCTAGGCTAATTAGATTGTTCCTCATGCTTCTCACGTTTTTCAACTTTTGTTATCCTTTAAACAGGTTTCAGTACCTTTCTTGGGATGCTGGTGCTAGTCTTTGCCACTTCGGAGATCTATCGTATTTTTTTCCGCATGTTTGTGGGAATTGTTTCGTTCGGACTTCTCCACGGCTTATGTATATTACCCGTTCAACTGTCCCTGTTATGTTGGAAACCAGTTGTGACTCAGAGAGACCCAACGCATCTGTTAATAAGGGAAACAGATGTTTGATCCAAGAGGGAGGGGATGAGGTGGGGTTTTTAACCCTTTAACTCCCAGATCAAATTTATAATTCTCCTTACTGTTAACTTACAATTCTCATAATGTTAGTTCAGAGAATTTGGTATCGGATCAACTAATCATCCCCAATTTGATATTTTTCCTAATTCTCATCCCTCACCTGGTTGATATTGTACTGATATTGCAAGGAGAAATTCTGTCTTGGTCACTCATGGGAGTTAAAGGGTTAACTCTTACGTTGAAAGAGACACATGGAGAATTCGAATCCGCCCCGTTAACTTTTCACACCCTAACATCAATGTGCATATTCTCCAAACTGTTCTCTATACATTTCCCATGATAATGATAAGGAGAATATGTTGACCAATCAATAGCTTCTTTAGATGGTGATTATTTCCATTCTCCTATTCCCTTATAGTTTGATTCAGGGGTGATATTGTAAAAAAAAGTAAAATGATGGTCGCTCTTTGAGGTGAAAGGGTTAAAGCAACTTCTGTTGTGCTCGTTGGGAGAGATAGAAGTTTGTTGTACTTTGATTTCAAATCAAATTACAAATGATTACAAATGTAGTTTTAATGAGCAGACGTTTATTTTTTGAACCAATCTTCAGTTTATTAATTAATAAGGTTACGGCTAAATTCTTTTTACGTTGGGTCAAGTATTTATGGAATTACACTTTAGTGAGTTAGAAAGTGTGTAATCCATCTTGGAAATATAAAATGGTTGGTGTTCTTATCCTTATTTAAGATAATTTTTTTAGTCAGTTTAATCCACATTTGTTTTTTTCTCTGAGAACGTTTTAAAGCATATTTTGAAAGAACGCGTTATTATTTAAGTGGCAGTCGTACCGGTGTCGTAGTGTTTTATATGTAAATAGCAGCCAACTTATTTAAGATGACCATACCCTTTTGGGGATTTTGAAATATTTTAAAGGGTATAGAGTACATCTAATTATTAAAAAGTAACAACGATAAAATGTTATCAGAGTTTCCGTTCTAATATATATTTAAATTTTTCAAGAGTGACTTTGGAAAATTATGGGTTACAAGAAAAATTAAGAGGCAATTTCTCATGACGAGTGACTCTCATGTAATACATGGATGTGTACTTTGTGTGTGATGAGTAAATAGATCCATTTGTTCAACCTTACAACCTAGAAGATATAGGAGTCAGTTCTCCCCAATGTCCGCTCTATTTTTCATATGATTTTGATATTGAGAATTTGTGTTTAGAATCAACCAATTAGTATACTTTACTTAGTGTTTTTTTTCTCTCGTTACCTTACTGTTTGAAAATGGTGTGACATTGTAAGGAGAATTACCTTTTTGGTAACCCCTTGTTGTGAAACTGATTAAAGAAACCACAGCTTTACAGTGGTGGTTTTAGTGAAGAAGTCTAATTTTATATTTTACTGGATAGAGTTAGCTGTACGTAGAGGAAGACGTAGAGAATTGGGGGGGGGGGGTGGGGGGTAGGGTCCTTATCCCCTTTCACGCACGAATTTTAGCACATTTCATGCGTCACGTGGGCTTTAAACAGTGCTTCACGCGTCACGCATTGAAAGGGAAAACTTCAAATCTCAACTTGCCTCGCCTTTCTGTAAAAATTAGCGCGTCACGTACTGATTTAATCATGCGTTTCGTAAAAAACCCTTTGCCTAGGTTACCTAAAATAGTCATTTAAGTGTGTTAAAATCCTTCCATTTACAGACCGCTTACACAGTGCATGTTTGCATTGAAGGCACGCGGGCTCTTTGTTGTTCGGGTCTATTTGTGGGATTTGGAAAAAGTGAAGACTGAGAAAAATGTTTGCACAAACTCGTCTTTGAAAAAATGCTTTTGAGTTTGATTACCGCATTTACTTAAATAAGCGGCGCATTCTCGGTTCAATGAGCGAAGAAAAGCAAAACCAGGATAATATCTGATTGATATCGACACATAAAATGAATATTGCTTTTAAAAGAGACATTTATATTTGACCCTCGAAATGGCAATTATGTATTACCAGACTAGAGCAAGGGAAATGATGGCATCCAGAGGATCAAAAAATAGACTCTTACTATTTCTTTCTTTCCAGCAAGCTTCTTTTATTAAAATTACAAATAAAATTTCATTTGACAAGTATCACCTAAAGTAATTAAGAAAAATATCATTCACCCAACCTAAAGCTTTGTCACTGACAAATTCGTTCTCAGTCCCCCTGAATGCGATAGAAGACTTGAGAAGTGATGTCATGGTGAAGCTTTCGAGGTATGCTGACAAGATCAGAGAAAGCTGGCTGGCCTCTTCTTTTTTTTTTCGGCCGTCCATGGATAGTTTATCGAGAGCGAGTCCGCCGTGGACGCGCATTTCGATGAGAAATTAATCACTTACCGGCCAAGAGATGGAAAATTGACTTTATATCTTCTTATTCTCGCCAATTTATTCAAAGAAGGATAAAGAGTACTCATTTTATCCTGTATTTTAAATGTATCAGCCGTTCATGTCATTTCCTCGAACAAAACAAAACTAAAATTCTTTTTCTACACTAGACTTGCATAAATGCCTTTTGTTACTAACCAAGAAATTTTCTACAATTATTGTCATTTTTTTGCTTTTATAGTCTTATACTATGGCGAGAGGAAGACGAAGGTAGATTTGCCTGGATCTGCTCAGAGTCGACTGAAAATTCATAAATCGACTATAAATAGTTGTGGATTTGAATAAACCTGCAGTTTATAAACCCTGTAACTTCCAACGTCTCATCAGTATTTCATCCTTCTTTTTAATATGTCTTTTACATTTTGTTGTGAAAATCAGATGAAGTAATTCACCGCACGCAAATCGGCGCAGTGTACGATTTTTTTGTCAACTATTCAGCCTCAGATTATCTACTTAAAATGTGTTCCGGTTCTGTAGAGATAGACTTTGTCTGATTGCGTTTGAAAAATGGAATGTTATTCAGTTCCATTAAGTTCTTTGTAATCAGTCAGCCTCTATTTTGGAAAGTTTTCCACCGCCGCCGAAGTTGGAAAGACTTTCCTCCGAGCCAAAAGCAGCCTGAAAATTGGTAGTGAACAGAATAACTTTTTACTGGACCTTACTAATAGCTAGGAAATTGGTAAGCTTTTGTTGATATTCAATTTGATTCCTTTTTCCATTTTATGAAATAAATTTACAGCAGTCCGATTATCATCATTATTATTTTACAAACTGACATAGATCCATGATGATCGATAATACAGAAATAAAATGGTAACAAGCTTAGGAAAGAGAAATGATTTAGAGGCAGGATGTTAAACCAGCTGTCAAAGACGATGCAGTATAAACTACACACAATAAAAGTAACTCCATTCCTTTTAGAAGCTATCATCTCGCATCCACGGCCAGCATAGGCACAAAGAGGCCATGTGGGATACATCGAGCCAGCCATACCCGAAAGTTCCCGCGTAGGTGCTTTGTAACCAGTCACACCCTAAAGTTCCAATTCGTCTTTACACCACACGGCACATTTGCTTGTGGGATTCATAGGCTGATTGGGTTTACATTTAAACGCTTTGGCAAAGTCGTATGAGTTAGACAGCGTTCCGATAACTCTAACAATTGGATGGAGAAAATATCGGAATGTTAACCTGGCGTTGCAAAGATTAACAATTAAAAAATCCTCCCCTGTATTCTGCAGACATTCCCCAAGCTCTAAGGACGTAGCTGAGGGAGGAAAGAGGCCTCTTGGGGTACGGTGTATATAAACCTTATCTGTGATATTCAAAAGTGATAGCGTGATAGAGCTCATGGTCTCTCGGTGATAATTTCTAAAAATGACACCACATTACAGTCCCCCCCCCCTCTATGAGAGCCCCCTAAGGTACAGACATAATGTGAATATTGGACTCCTTCCAAGTAGAAAATGTTCCTTCCGTCCCTAAGCTTAGATTAAACTAATGTTTGGTCTAGTACATGCGTGTTCTACCTGAAGGCACCCTTCTACATTCTATAAAAGAAAAAGAAAAATTGTATTCAAGGAGAGG
The DNA here is from genome assembly GCF_036669915.1 of Pocillopora verrucosa. Lineage (NCBI taxonomy): Eukaryota > Metazoa > Cnidaria > Anthozoa > Scleractinia > Pocilloporidae > Pocillopora > Pocillopora verrucosa. The sequence goes on from NC_089325.1 coordinate 4,212,810, forward strand.
TTATCTGAAATGTAGATACGGCGAAATTGCCCGATTTCAAATTCGCAACGGGCAGATGATATTGCTTTTGATTTTTTAAAGAGAGAGGAAGCTACAAAACGTATTGACCAGTCTGTTAAAAACAACAACAACAACAACAACAACAACAACAACAAACTTCGTATTTCACCTGAATTTTTCCTCCGAGTGCCTGTCACTTAATGTCGCCAGGTACTGTTCCGTTGGACGGCTATTACTACAATAAGCCTTTGTTGTAATAAAGATGAAAAGAGTGGTTAATGAAACAGTCCAAGTACTTTACCACCAATTTTCCTTTCTACTCATTAGTCATTGGCTGTTTACCCCTCCTCCTTTGGTATCACATCTCTGTTCTCTGTGTCTTAATGTTCGTTTCATGTACCTCTCCCCCTTTGTCCTCTACCAGAAGAGGGTCTTAATGGGGTGATGACTCCTACAGCTAACTGTTAAAATTTCTCTATTTCACGGCTAACGGTTGATTTTTTTCGTTGTGATATAAAGAAAAAATTTCACGGTAAATTTTTTTTACGACTAACGATTAAAATTTGTCAACTTTTACGCCTAACGACAATCATTTTTGTTTTCGCCGATTTCGTCCAATGGTTAACCCCGTCGAGACTCTCACCAGAAGGGTATTGCGTGAGAGGACCAAGAAATGGCTCTAAAGGAGACTATCACTTTCCAAGCCCCTTCGAGACACCAATCAGGGTGTGGCTCAAGCTTTAACCACTCAACTCCCAGATCAAATTTGTTATTCTTCTTTCTATCAACCATACTATTCTAATAATGTTAGTTCAGAGAATTTAGTAATGGATCAACTAATTATCCCGAAATTGACATTTTTCTTTATTCTCGTCGCTTATCTGGTTGTATTGATATTGTAAGGAGAAATTCTGTCTTGGTCACTCATGAGAGTTTAAGGAACCTGGTGTATTACCAGATCTCCTATTGGCATTATGTAACTTATATTCATGACAGAGTTTGATTGAATCAGTTAATTACCTGACCAAATCCTATGAAGAATAGCTGTTCACTTGTGAAATTTATGCCCGGTAATCGCCAAGCTTCTTGGCCATTTTTGCGCAACCAGTTCTTGTAGGCCTAAAAATATAAAAATGGAAAAGGACTGAATGAATAAGAACGCGCAGCGACGCTCACAGTCATTTCTATAGCGTTAATTTATCATGGCTCATCAGCGCTTTGTAATCAAATTCACGATAGCTTTAATTTAGATAGTCTCAAGTTAAGAAGTCAACAAAACAAAAAAAATCAATCTATAAATTTCACGAGGGTTATACTGCTCAAGTGTATTCTTGATATCTAGATCCGTAACTATAAGAAATTCATTTCAACTTACCATGAACGACGCTTTGAACCCTCCGTTATCAGCAATGTTTTCGCCAAGAGTAAGCTTTCCGTTAATCTACAGAAAAATGACCTGGATTAAAATCGATCGCCAGGAGAGTAATCATCGTTGATAAGAACTGTGCAAGAACTTTCTAATACAAAATTCATGATAACTCTATGTTGTACAATTATTTGTTGATAACCATGGAAACAAGATATGAAGAAGAAGAAGAATTTGAGGAAAAAAATATCTCCCTGGAAAATCATACAAAAGCAACATTAGATAGAGGTTAAATGATAAATTGCTGACTGATTTCTGTGGCAATGTGAACTAGAAATTAGCCTGTTAATTTTCTACTTACTGGATATTTATCTCTGACTTTGTACATAGAATACTGGTTTTCCACACATTTTGCCTTAGCATTGAATCCATCGAGCGAGTCTTGAGACCACCACTGAGCAGTTAGCTCTCCATTCTTGTTGAATTTTCGACCTATTCAAGGCAAAAAACTAAATGAATTAATACGCAAATTGAATAAGGAAATATTTTGATAAATTAAGCATCTTATAAACCCCCTTTAAAATAAAGAAGGATAAAAAAAATTGAGTTTTGTTTTGTCGAGACTTGGATATTTTGAACTCTGGAACAAGAGACTGCATCCTCAAGCGTAGATTTGTGTTCCATATACCGACAGTCATGAATCACTTTTTTATTCTTATTAAGTCTGATATCCCGAACTGACCCCCAGGAACTTCAAGCTGATACTACGACACTTTTCTTGAATGACTTATCCGAACCTTCGTAGCCAGCAACCAGAAAGAGAGCAGATATCGCAAGACTGACTTCCCGCTTGAGCAATGTCAATCTCTCCGGCGCACTGTTTGAGGGAAACATTACAGTCTTTTCGAGATCCTGAGAAGAATTCATTCTCAATGACGATCGAAGCTAAGCGGATGAGAGGGTGTTATGCAGTTGAAGATTTTTAGTCGAATAAAGTAATCATTAGTAACCTGTGTTGTCGAATCCGTGAGTCAATTCATGACCAAGAATTGATCCAATAGCTCCAAAACTCAACGATCTGATGATGAGAAAAAGATATCTCGTTTCCATTATATTTCCATCAAATATTTTTTAGAGATTTACAAGTGGAAATCAAGACTCGCTGTTAATTAAAAGCTCTTTCTTCGTATGCCAGTGCAACTAATCCTTATAAAAAAATATTTCGATTTTCGTCTTGGAAATTTTCAACTCATACCTTGGACTCCCCTTGGCGTAAAAGAATGGAGGTTGGAGAATTCCGGCTGGAATAACTGAAGATCAAAGGAGATAAAGCAGGAGATGATAAGTTTAAAATAAGATATTCGCATAAATGTAAAGAGCTGGCCTTTTATAGCTTAGAGATCATGGAAAAATAGGTGAAGTCAACAAACAAAAGTCACGCAGAAATGAATAACAAAATAAATGATGGAGAAATGAATCATACTTTATGGTACTTACTTATTTCATTTTCGTTAAAACTGTACATTGCGTTAATAGTTTGTGGGTCCATCGGCCACCTAAGTTTTAATAGAAAGAATTTAGAACACTCATCTGAAAACACTGTTCACGCTGTAATACTAATCACATTACTAACAATTTTGTATCTTATTTGGAGAACGTAAGAAATCCAGTAAGTAGATATCGATGTATGAACTCGGATGAAGGAACAAAGGAACAAACTGAACAAAGGAACGAATGAACCGACGAGCGAACAATCGAATGATTGAAAGAAATGGATGAATGAAGGAAAAAAAAAATGAATGAAAACTTGAATAAAAATTGAATAAAGACTCGCGTATATCAATTCAATGAACTGCGGAGTCAAAAGACAATAACGTCACTGTTGTTCACACGAGAAAGTCTTGCAATCCTCTCACCTTCAAATGTACAAGAGAAACTACATTTGATCGAGCCAAATGTATGTATAATCTCATATTCCGACCATGAAAGCACCAAAAAGAAAGCACTTTCTTAGTATAGGTAATAACATGATTTCGAGTGCAGTTTTGTGTTAAGAAGCATATTCAAAGACAACAGAATTGCACGTGCCCGTAGGGCAAGTGCAATGTGTAGTCTTTGAAAAAAATTCAAATTCTTATTTACTCCAAATTGCACGAGAAATCATGTTGTTACTTTTCATTAATGCCAAGGACAAAACATCACAGAGAGTAAAGACAGACGTAAATTTTGGCAGCGCGCACGCGCTATTTGTAATTTGCACTCGTGTTACACGAGAATGCACTCGTTTCAGCCAATCAGACGTACGTAATATTTCATGTACATCGTTATTATTGATACCATCCCTTTACTTTATTACTTTTGATATTATCCCTTTACTTTAAATAATTTAAAAACCTGCAGTGATAACTCACTCTTCTTTATCAACGGGCTTTCTTAGTTTCTTAAGCATCCTTTGGTGCGCCATTTTTAAAATCGCGATTCTATTCTTGAAAAGACTGTCACTCTTTATTTCTACCTGAGAAGTAAAAAAAAAATAGGTTACTAAAAGCAAAATGCTGCATCTTTGAATCTTTACCAATTTACATCTTTCATGATTTCAAAATGATTCTGTAGTTTTAACGAACAACTTACCACAAACTTGTGTTAGAATATCACTTACGTGGTCGTAGCAATTACGTGGTCGTAGCACTTACGTGGTCGTAGCACTTACGTGGTCGTAGTACTTACGTGGTCGTACTTCTTGAATCTCTTCTTAAACTTTTCCTGTTCAACTAAATAGCGCGGAAAACCGACCTCATCATGCATTGCATCTGCCTGATGGAAAAAGAAAGATTTTATAAAACGCATATTAGACTGGATAGCCATAAGACTGCTACAGCGGAGACTAAGAAGGTTGTAGGAGGAGAGTTTCTACCCATCCACAATTTAAAGACAATACGAGATAAAATGGGCCAGTAAATGATCCCCACTGTTGAACTGCGACTGAAGAATTGTACAAAAACCTTAAAAACTCAAGGCGTCGACGCGGTTTAAATTCCCACTTTCAAGTTCTTTTCAATCATTTGGTAATGGCGCAGAACTACCAATTAGCGTCTGAAAGGCACTGGTTCGTAACCTATCGAAGCTTGACTTTTTGCAAGTGTCTTTTTCCGGCAGTTTATTCATTTGCAGTTCTCTTGCGACAATCAATCGACATTTGTTATCATTTACCGGTCAGAATGTGATTTATTTCAGTTCTTTGTGATGAAAACGACCTAATTAATAAAAGCTAACCTTTTCCATGACCACCATTTTTGTGTTTTTGTCCATCCATGGGATTGCGTTGACGTTATCTTTGAAAGCATTACGCACCTCCACAATCATATCCTCTGCCTAGAACACGTGATGAAAAATGCAAGTTAATGACGTAGTCCGTATTTTATTGAATAACTTTCATTTACTGCAGTTACTTGTCATTTAATTTTATGGTTGATCTAGCTTTTTATTATTATTATTATTTTTTTTTTTGTTTTCAAATGTCTTGTTAATTTTTGTGCTTGTAAAAGAATCAGGTACGACTCTTTCCTCACCATCTTTTTGCTGCTGTTACTGAAATGATGCTCCACGTAAGCGGATCCTAGAATGTCTCCCAAGAGCTCGTTCGTAAAAGTCACGCACGTCTTCCATCTCTTCTTTTGACCCTTGGAACCCAGGACCCTCTCTCTATACTGCGTTCGGGCCTTACGATAGGGCTTGGAAAGGAAAGAGACTTCGTCTTGAATGACATTCCAAACGATGTAGTTCGCTAGGATTCTAAAATAAAGAGAGACCAAAGCAGTGATAACCTGGTAATACCGTATCAAGCACAATGTTTTGTTAATGTGAGGCAGACATAGAGTGACATTGGCATCACAATCGTCATTTGTTGGAGCATTACTATTTATTTTTTTTAACGAATAGTTGAGGATAGGAGTAGAGAACTGCAGTATCGCGGAATTGGTTCAAATCATCTTCTTGATATTGGTTTAGAGACCTGTCATCACCAAGAGAATATCAATTGATATTCTCTTGGTCATTAGCGGGTGGGATAAGGGGGGAGGGGGGGGGGGCTATCACATGGATTTTCAGGGGGAACGGAGGAAGCAGTAGTCGCCAATAGAATATAAAGTGAAGAATATAGAAAATTGAGTACCAAGTAACTGCCAAAGAGGGCAGATCATACAAAAATATTACAGAGCCCCAGTGGGATCAGGTAAATTTTCTTGTGACACTACCAAAATCTTCCGACCCCTCCCAGGTGATAAATAATGACCGTTCCCTTACTGTACTGTTATTTAACAAATAGAGAAGCCTTGACTGTTCTCTGTTCTGTTGTAAAGCACACAGGAAGCGGCTAAAGCTCGAAAGAAGTGTTGGAAGAAACACCAGAAACACTAGCTCTTTCAACCGATGATGGCGCGCGTTATATCCCAACTTTATTATAACATGGCATAGCCTGAATGAAGAATTTGCGAAATGTTTTTGGCAGGAAATTCTTACCTCTTGGGAGTCTCTTTGATAACTTTTGTCATATTCTGAAGATAAGGCAACGCTGGAACTATTATCTCTTCACTATCCTTCAGCGTTTCGTTGGAAAAGATGGAAGATAGATGTTTCATCCAGGGATACTGTAAAATAAACATTAGAGGATGATAAAACATACGGAAAACTATAACTGACGTTGTTGAAACCTTAAGTTCAGATGAGGTGAACAGTGAATTCTAGGAAACAGAATGACTTAAATAATTCTTTTTGCATTTCTTCCTCCCCCTAACCGAAGATTCTTTTAAGTATACTCCCTTAGGGAAATTCGAAAGTTGCAGGTTTCTCCAACTTCATTCGTAGGCCCCAGTCTATTGAAAACTGATGCATCTTTATTCCAGAAAAAAAAAATAAAGAAATATTACTTGATTATCTTTTCCTTACCCCAGGTGCTTCTTTTTTCAGTTTACCAATAGTCATTCGGTTGAACCACGTGTCAGTCTTGTCTGCATCGGGGACACTTATCTGAAGAACACGTTGAATGAAGGTCAGACACAGATGTGAGAGAATACTCAACGGCGATGATTTTTGATGACTTAGAATGCTTGATCTATCTAAGATATTCATAAACTTTGAATAATCGTGTAATGAAAATTGTGTGGCTAGTAATCTCACCTTTGCCAATTTCTTTTCAAAGGCCACGATCTCTTCAGCTCTTTTCTCCATCTGGTCATCACCACCGAGCAGTTTTCCGACTGTCGTGATGAACTGCTTGTACGCCTTCATAATCTTGATCAGAGCAAACATCACGTTAGAGCAAGAGAAGATCAAATGGGCAGACAGAATTACACGTATGCGCCTTATGAACCTTTGGAACTATTTTTTCATGCAACCCCTTATCCCGCTCATAGCTTCTTTTGTTCCTCTAAAGCTTATGGCTTAACACGATCCTGGCTGGCTTAAGAAAAAAAAACCGGAACGACATCTATGTCAGCTAGTTTGCACGAAAGGGTGGTTATTATACGATCCCCTTCATTTCTCTGTTCTTCCCCCCCTTCCCCCCCTGTCATTTTTGTTTCTTCTCCCCCCCCGCTGGGTTTAAAAAAAAAAGACTTAAACGATACTTAAGTAAGCTAGTTTGCATGAGAGTGTTTTTATTATATGATCCTCTTCATTTCTCCGTTCTCCCCCCTTTCCCCCCTTCCCCCCCCGCTACCCCCACTCACCCAAGCAATTTATTATCATAATGGTTCTCTGACATGCAATTTGCAGGCACAATACATCATAGTCTACATCCCTCGATCAAACCCTAATATAACGTATGATCAAATTTTAGCGTTTTCTCTCTGCTCCTCCAAAACATTCAATCGGTCTAGTTAACTCTCCCGTAAGGAAAACGTCGCTAGATGGTAAAATGCCCGTTTCCTCAGTAGTTCCCTGTCATTTCGCACATCTTTCCTGGTAATGTCCAATGTTGTTACCTTTGGACTGTCGAAGTACACCTCTCTAGAGAGACTGGGTCCGGCCTGATCTATCTGGTGGTACATAAGTAAAAATGTTGTAGCTCAGTGCATGAAAAGATAGAGATCTATACAAAATAATGATGAAAAGTCCTTGGAAACATTTCAAAAGTAAGATTAAGTATGTGGAAAATAAGTATTGCCTGAGATAAAAGATGGATGTCCATTTTCCTAAAGAGGATGCCGACTGAAACAGACTACATTCAATGCCTGTTCAAAAGGGAACAGGAAAGGACCGCTTTCGATTGTTGTCAACAAATAAGTGCAATGCAATACAGTTACACCTTTTATTCCTCGCTGGAATCCGTTGGTGAGATTTTTTTAATTTCCTTTTTTGCTTTGATAAGGTGTTGAAATGACATTCCACGTTATTGTATAAAATCTGGTCTAATATTTCACCCGGGTCAAAATGTAAAGATTATTTTGCACATGCCTAAGCGAGCAAGGATCGGGATTAACTGCTGCAGAAATCATCGATAATTACGTTAGTGTTTAGTTGCAACTCAATTTTACTTCGATGCGCTCAAGAAAATGTGCATGGGCTAAATATATAGACAACTTCACTAATTTTTTGACGTTATTTGACGTTAAACGCGGTACAATTTGGTCAAATACAGGCAATCCCCTCAAGGTATTTATCTGCGTTGTAAAAAAAATCTACAACAGTCCCAACTGGAGGGATATTTTGATTTTTACATCTACCCTGTCGAACATTCAAATTTTCCGCTCGCATAATGTCGTAAATTTAAAAAGTCCTAAATGTGTTGATAATATGCTGCCGCCAGTCTTGTGAAAAAGGCCTTTTACGGTCAAGCTCTGGTTGATGATTGGGTTGAAATGTCATTTTGTTTTAAGTAGCGCGAACGTTTGGAGGCTGCCGAGTTGCATTTATCTACAGCAGGTAAACCAAGCCAAGTGCCAAGTAACCTGGTGTAGCTCAGCAGGTCAAGAACAGCCTCTTAAACGTTTGTCACAATAGAATTATGTCGGTAAACATGACAGACTTTTAGAACAATGTCATAACTGTTGATTTTCCATTACAAAATTTCAAAAACTCATAAAATCTACCAACATGTGTTTCGTTATCAATCTGCCCACCCGTTCGCTGTATGTCTATCTGGGTTTCGAATTATTACCGCTTGTTTAAGAGTAAAAATGAAATCAATACTGCCTGTAGGGAATTTTCGTGTAAATAAGAGGGTGAATTCTCTTGACAATCAATGACGTCTTTCTAATGAATCTTAAAAGTTTAAAATCACTTTTCTTGACTGGTTGATGATTTCCCAGTTCGTGAAGAGAAAATGAAATCTGTCAATGGCGGGATGAAAGACTCATGTAGAGTTTAAAAAGTACCATTACATTTTTAGTATTCACACCAGGTTTCCCATTAAATGGCCCTCACCTCAATTATGTGCCTGGTGTTGTTTATAGGATCATCACTGATATGAACAGAAAACAACGGCCCGCCAGCGGATGTGTAGCTTTTGTGAATAAATAACAAAGTTTTTTCCAAATCCCAATCCTTTTCATTCCATCTTGACTTGATATCGATACTCCAAGAGCCGATGTCGTTGATCAGATCACGAATTGGCTTATCCCCCAAGCTGTCAATAGTTTTCAAATCCATGCACGACTCGAAGAAATGCTTCGGCAATTGGAATAATTTTTTGCTCGCAGATGTGATGCCCTTTTCCAAGATATGTCTTATATTGCGTTCAACGCGACCATTCAGTTTGGCAAACGTGGAATAGGTGGACGAGCTGCGGGGAATAGGATTTGCTTTGATCCAGCCTCCACAAACATAATCAAAGAAATCTACACAGGGATCTTTGGAGTAATCCATAGACGCGTTTATATACTTCGCTACTTTTTTGCATTCTTTACTACGGCAAATTTCCACTGATTCCTCGTTGGATACAGAGTTTACACTGCGCGCTGAACGTATGGCGCCTCCAGTACTTACAAGTTCATCAAAATACGTTTTGTGCTCGTCACTTGTTGCCACATGAACAACGGCCACCACTAAAATGACTGTCAAAACACCGAGGATACCCATAAACCGTGCCCCACAGCCCCAATGGGACACACTGTCTTTCATTTGGGATCCCTCAGCGCTCCGTTTCCTTTTCGAAATATCGCGCCCCATTTGTGTGATCGATTCTGGGGCTTTGTGATATTTCAGTAACTTCCCTGATACCCCAAGATGACCTTCCCGATCCGTCGTATCAACTCGACAAGTTATCAATTATGTACCAGTTCAACAGAATCTCACGTAATCGTGTTTTGTAATTCACGGATCGGACGCTGCCCATTCGGAGCACGGGGGTTAAACGTAAAAGTGACACTGAACTTTATAGGTGGAAGGGAAATTTACGTTTTACTTAACTTCCATTTAAAAGTGGTATCGTTTTTCTTACAATTAAAATCACTTTGCTTCACTTTCGTTTCGCCTTTAGCTTTCCTGGATTAAGACAAGGATTGCTGCTAACGTCTCTGTCGTAAAAGGTGACGTTCAGAAGTGCCTTGTTGAATTTCGGATATTTTTACAATTTTAAGTCCATGAACTTGATTTAAAAGTTCGGAACGTTCACTAATCTCATCAATGCTGTATGTGCTAAGAGACTAATCTTTAACTTAATCTGAACGTATCGTTGAAAACTACAAACTTTCACTATAAATGACACTTTCGATTAGCTTGGCCAATCTCAACTGGTACCAGCAAATAAACAGTAAATAAACGATAAAAAGGGTCTGAATATACTTGTAGATGTCGTTTACTCCTTTGGAGAGCAAAAGGTTAAAGATTGCTGGCCTGCAGTTCCATTGGAAGTTCCCATTTCGATGCAAGAGACGTGGTCTAAAACGTTAATGTTCAAAACCACGTACCTAAGCCATGTGTACTTTTTTCGAAAGTCAGGACAGTATGTTGCATGGCAATACCCTGTCTCTCCACTTATAAAGCTAAATACTGGCTGACATACTGTCAAGTACCTCTGAACCAAAACGCATTATGTCAAAAAACGTTCAATAATCTTACATTTAAAAGTGATATTAGCAAAAGCGATTATATCGTGTTTTTACAGCGGGGAAGAAAGCATAGAACTCAAACTTAAGTTGAATCGTTTTCTCTTGCAAATGAAAATAGGTATAACAGGGGGGGAGTCGAATTTTTATGATTGCTCTGTTCAACCATTTATGGTCCATCGTGAGGTAATCCCCAACCTATTTGACATCATTTCGCAATATTTCACTGATACTGTCTCAATTCTTCTGGGTAGTAATAAGTAAGAACTGAAAATTGAACCAATCAGAGCTAGACCTGGCAAACGACTCTTGATCTCGCTTCCCTCAGTCAACCCCTTCCCCCTCCCCCTCCCCCCCTCCACCCCAAACGTAGTCTGGTTTGAACAAATTAAAATAAAACAGAATGCGTAGGTATTGTTCAGGTTGTTGGCGATCTTCATTACCACTCTTCACCTGATTTGATTCCTTTTATTCATAAAGCACGAGCAGTAAACATGCTCACCTATACAACCGGGGCCTTGAGTTCGATCCGAGGATGATACAAGAATGTTTATTTATACTTATTTGTAGAATATCTGCTAAGAAAATAATGGAGAACATTTCTACGTCGGAGACTGTAACATGTGACTTTTAGATCACTTGAATTGTTAACCATAGCCAAGCATGCTCAGTAGATGTTCGCACGACAGCACGGTTTATTTGCTAAAAACAGAGAAGAGAAGGTTTTAACGTTTAGTTACTTCATAGCTATCATTGCATGAAATGTGGTTACTTCGTAGTTCTGAAACAACAAAATATAATTTTGACAAATGATCAAAACTTCTTGAATTACGCCCACGTGGGAATCTTTTAACTTAATTCTTACTTTGGGTTAAGGCATGCGAAGACCACCACGGCTCCATTTTTAGTGTTAAAATCGGGCCCCGTAGCAAAAAGCCCAAAAGAAGGTTCCTGGTCTAGTCCGGTGATGAAACCTTTTTTCATGGCCATTGGGATGGCGGCTTTTTTCATGGCGTCTGGGATGAGGTCTTTCCTGTATTGAGCCTTATAGCCATTAGTGCAATGCAAGGTTTGGGACATTTCTTGATCTGTTGAGAAAAAAATAGCGTCGTCCAATAGCATCTCGTGTGAAAATTACCTTGAGATATTCTCCACTCAAGACCAAAAACACTTTCCTAAAAGACATGCGCATCCTCAGCAGGGGAGGATTTCCCTTCCTAAGTATTTGGAAAAATAATCTTATTAAACATAAAATGCCATCTATTCTACTGCAAATCTGTCAGACGTTACTCAATTTTCGTGTCATGAAAGGACCAAGACTATTATTACTTCACCTAGCCGACGATTTGCTGGTCCTTTGCAGCATTCTCTGACAGTTTTTTTTTTCTGATTCTCACAAATTCTCCTGAATAGAGGGATGCACTGCGTGGGATAAGTGTGTTTTATCACTAACACAAAAATAACAATCACCCAAAGATCAAATCCAGAGCCATCTGCGCGTCATTCCAGCGCACCAATCATTAAGTCTCCGCTATATTCGAATCCCCAGTTAACAATATTGATAAATATTACCTTGACCGCAAGTGTAGTAGAACACAATGTCTAAACCGCTGGTGTCTGATCGTGTCCAGTGGAATTGTTTGCTTGGAGGACATCGAATTGATGTAGAGAATGGCTCAACTGTTCCAGAAATCAAAGAATAGGGGATGGATTTTAACCAAAACACCTTTACACTGTTGTTATTGGTTGAACAACCTCTAACAAATCCTTCGTTAATTACAGTATAGACGAAGATTCAGTACCTACAAAGACCTACACGAAACCTTTTGTCTAAGTTGCTCTACAGGAAGAATTGCAGTATGGTAGTGGGTTTCTATGCCTATAAATAAATCCTAAGAAAGCCTTAACGGACTACTCCCGCTGAATTTAAGTTTCGAGAAATTATCTCTTGCTTTGCTCTGGATATCGCTTTTATTTATTTCATAGGAAGAAAATTATTGCGAAACCCAAATACGAGAAAAAGCTGCGTTTGTATGTGCCTGGGTCCATTAATGAAGGAGATTATGCGCAATTAGGATACTCATTAGAACCTTAAAGAACTTTAAAAGCTACTTTCGACGATCTATATTTTGGGTACTGTAAAACCAAAACCAAAGAATTTCGAACAACCAATGTAAGCACAGGAGATTTATATAAAAAGCCAACGCGGACGCAAAGAAAAAAACAAACAAACTGTTCAATGCGCGGGAAACGTGGGTGACCAAGTCGCGATTGGTTTTAGTTTTGAATCTGATTGGTTGAAAGGATGACGTGAGTTTCAAGATCCAATCACATGGCGAAGTGAAGCAGAACCGAAGCAGTCCGAAAGTAAATTGGAAACTACTCTCACGAGTCCTACACTCCCCTTCAGCTGGTAATTATGACACACTTTCCCCCTCCCCTCACCCCTCCCCCATTCCCCTCACCCCTCCCTCATTCCTCTCATAGCAAATAATTTAAGGCAACAGAAACTCAATCGGAAGTTTATCACTTACTTAAAGCTGACGGAAGAGGATCAGATAAGGCTGAGGCCTGTGTCAAGAACACTCCAAACACAGCGAGGAACAGAACCCACATGACTGAAAAGCAAATGGTGTCGTTGTACTTAAAGAAGACCTGTCAAACAAACTCCTCATTTTCACTTACTGAATCTAAGTACGTTTGCGATTAATTATCATATAAAGTACCGTTCACGTCGTTGTTAATGAAGCGCTGTTCTAGGGCACTAGTGCCATCATTTTTGTGCCACCACGACGCACTTCAAACGGAACGTTTTTGGAGCAAGCCACAGTCAATTGCAAAATCGACCCCATATCTCTTGGTTTCTCACCGTTTTTTCTGCTAGACCACATTAAGCATACATAGTTTGGTTTCATCAACTGACTGAGATGTTATTGTAAATTGGCCACTGTAGAGAGCGTCTAAACCTGACTTTTCGAGGGTTAGCTCTTCGTCTTTCGCTCAGACGAAGGACTACTGCTAAAAACATCGGCTTCAGACACTCTTTACGGTGGCCAGTTTACGCTATCAACGCAGATGATAAATTCAATTATCTTGTAATACCACCCAACGACGCAGCACCGCATTTTCCTTAGAATCTTATCCGCCCTCCTCCCCTCTCCCAAAAGGTATTTTGTCAGGTTTCCCTGCGAGTAATAAAACTGTGTTACTGAAAAAAGACAATACAATGGATTTGAATGCGGTCAGCGGTTATCGTAAGGTCCCTTCATAACATACATCTTCCACTAAGAATTTTTTCAGTGGTCTTTTTGCCCTGATCTCTTGAACAAGGTTCAGAGAGGAGCCTTTGATTTTAAAAAAAAAAATTTCATTTCTATTCTATTATGGCGTTGACTAATAGAATAGAAATCTGCTCTTTGTCACTCCTGGTTTTTCTAGTCGTGGTACCTGCAAACCCAAACACTTGGTACCTGCTCTTTACACAATGGAGATCGTTTGAATAAAGATACTAGTAGTATATGTTAGAAAACACGTCTCAGTTTGTATTGCACAAAGCCCGCGGGTCCCAAAATACATCGTGCATTTAGCCGTGTCGATCTAAACAAATCCTTATGCCAAAGTTGCAAGAAACTCCGTGACTTCTGCATTTACAGACTCATCAAATTTTTGTTTGAAGATGAAACTAATTGATCCTCGAGTACTTTCAGAAGACATACATGGATTCGAAATTTGTGAAATAAAAGATCTTCTATTACTCCTTTAAATTCATATGCGAATGTTGCATTTGACGAACCTAAGAGATTTTAATCGAAACCTTTCTCCTGTGTCAAGAGGACAGCGACGTTTGTCACAGATACAACCCCACAGTAGGAGGGGTTGTTTGAAAGCGTTACATAAGCGAAGAGGAAACCATTGTTGGACCTCTAGAAACGAACAGTACATGGCTCGATAAATTTTAACCAAGATCCTCTAGGCTTACATGTAATATGAAATAATTTGGAGTTCACTCACCTTTAGAAAATATAGCTAAAGATCCAACAGATTATCAAAACACACTGAAGACGAATATTTAATGAAGAGTTCCCCGAAACCTGATCACAACAGGTAGTTATCATGTCTTTTATTAAGACGCATGCTCGCATGCGCAGTTTAGAAGGACTTCTAATCTTGCCTAACTTTGAAAATGAACCTAAACTCAGGGAGAAATCTTCAGTAAAATTTCTCCACCACTTTTAATTTGGAAGTTCTCTTGTCGATGGCAGCTAGTAATGATTATGATTAAGCTATGATGGCTTCGCTAAGAAAAATTTAAACTGAAAATAAAAGCAAAAAATGAAATCAACTGCAACGTGAAATTCTGCGCATCAACTGCCTTCCACTTACACTGGTAGGAACTTTTATGTTTTTCTTCGATTAGATTGGATTCTCATTTCATTTTTTACGTTTTTGATTGAATTTATCATAGTCTGTTAAAGCGCTAACAATATTTAAACATCTCAATGACGGTTCATTTCTCAAAGTCGCGCCGCGCTAGGCGGGAGCGCGTGCGAGCGTGGATTCCATCCTTGTTCTGAGTTTTGTGCATGCGCATTCATAGCCTAACAGCGAGAAAATATAAAAGACTAATTTTCAAAAAGTCATCTCTATTTTGTCTAATATAAACAGAATTAGCTTTGCTGCACAAACCTCGAACCGGCAGAATTCAGATGTACCGACTTTGA
The DNA here is from genome assembly GCF_036669915.1 of Pocillopora verrucosa. Taxonomy (NCBI): domain Eukaryota; kingdom Metazoa; phylum Cnidaria; class Anthozoa; order Scleractinia; family Pocilloporidae; genus Pocillopora; species Pocillopora verrucosa. The sequence goes on from NC_089325.1 coordinate 4,227,941, forward strand.
ATAATAAAACATGCGACTGAAAGAACATGTTCGCGCACAAGTAAAGTGAGGAACTCATTATGATAATATGATATATTCACGTAGTTGTCCAGTAAAAACAAATCATAGTCTTCCTTTCAGATCTCAACTCTAAACAAGGGTAGACATAACACAGTCGTGCACGTACGCGGTTCTGTATCATTGCAAATGTTTGGAAGACAAAAGCTTATATGCATGTTGCCGGTTGAACAATGAAATGGAACAATCGGTCATAATATCAAAAAGATACTGAAATCAATAGTTTCTTTTAAAGGAAAATGATGTGTTGGGGTCTGTGCGATGTACACGTCAGCATTGAACGAAATCTCTGGACTTCCCGTTCAACTGAACCCGTCAACAGGCAAGTTTTAGACGTCAAGATCCAAGTCGTAGCCAAGTGGTAACAGAGACTGTGAAGGTGTAATGGTACACTTGTTTTGTTTTGTTTTTTTTCTAAAGGTTTCTGTTTGTTTGAAATAAAAATGTTGAAGACGCCGGATTCACTTTCCGCTGAAATGACGTCTTATCGGTGTAACCACAGTTATCAGGTCTTTTTCGGTATTAATGAATCTTCAGGTAATTATTCATTCAGAATGTGCTTTCAAATTTATTTTTCCAATTGATCTTTTTCTATATATGAAAACATGATATAAGACAAATATTGCAGTGAACTGATATTCCCTAACTTTACTCCGTTTTTAAGTAGCGACTTCATTTGTTCTCCGAACAATAAAGCGAATCAGCGACTTCCGCTAAATGACGCAAAACGAGTAGCCATGGTTACTTGGATACAATCAACGTGATGGAATATTCCAGAAACACGGAGACAAATTCTATAGTTACATATTGACCTTTAATCCCCTACAAAATGTTATTTATGTTTTATACAGGACATACAGCGGAAAAGGAAGAATCAGTGAAAATTCTATGCTGAGAAGGTACATCTACAGTATTCTACAGATCCGCTGATGGGCTTAACAGGCAGGCATCAAATGAACTTGACAGGTTCACCGATACTTAAGGTTAAAATGCACGGCATATGTTTGATGAACACTTTATGTCATCCATTATTTTCTTTTGATTCTTCGTTTATCCCCTCGCTTGTTCTTGGGATCCGAAAATGATAATAAAAAACAGATCAAACAAAACAAAAAAAAAGTACAGGAAAAAGAATGAGAGCAGGGCGCGAAGCAGCGGTGTTCCGCGAAGATTATTTTGTAGATAACGACGGGAAGGAAAACATTAATAGGTTTTTGGGAGTGTACTTATTCAAAAACAGGAAAAAGCAAAGGTTTTCTGTCTCTTCTCTCCTTCTCCCCATTCATTATTCCTAAGAAGGCTTAGGGCGTTCTCTGCCAGCGGTTTCTTTGGCACTTAAATAACGGCAGCGGAGCCGCGTAAACGAGCGAACACAGTTGGCTTCACGGCTCATTTTCGCGCCCCTGCCACTCAATACGCACATCTACGCAGGTATCAAAATAAATGCTGAGCTGTCAATCATTGCAAAGTGGATCGAACACGTCTATTATGAACTTCTTTTTTACCTGTACTTCTGAGACCGAGACATACGTTTTAGGTGAAAAATCGAGGAAGTTGCCGCCGGAGTTATTTTGGATATATCAGAGGAGGCCGGACATGGCGGGGCAAAATCACACGTTCCATATCAAAAAGTGATTTCCTGCTTTCATACAAAAGTTGCGCCAAATAAAAAATGATTTATAATTTTCTGCCGATCGCATGGTGTACAATGAGCTTCTGCTAGCCGTACAGCTTATTGGGGGGTGCCAGATCCCAAGTCAAAGCGATTAACATTTTTCGTTGCTGAATAAACACCGGTGGAATGGTGCAACTTGAGGCGTGATCGTTTTCAAACGGCAAAAACAAATAAAGGGAAGTCCTCAAATAATATCCGGTGCTTAAAAATAATCTGGCTTATTTGCGATACGTGTTCTCAACTGGGTGCCGACAGCCGTCCTGCTGTTGCATCATTTCATTAAGGCTCTCGCAAATGTCGCTATTTCCCTTAAACTGAAACAAAATTTCCTTTTAATGTAAGTTAGGCAATCCTGTGACTAGAGAAACGCTAACATTCTGGGCGGAAAGGATAGAAGAGGACAGCTCGGCAGAAGTCCAAAGAAAGTGTTACGTACAAAGGTTTTATTGGCTGACATAAATCACGAAAAGTAGGTGTTAAATATCCGTCATTTGACATTTAATTATGAGCGCTAGGGCCAATCGAGAAACTAATCAGCTCTCACGCTTAAACCGTTGACAATGGTTTCACGGTCTGTTTCTCGGGCCTAAACCTTTCACAAATTTGTCCAACAAAGTTCAGCATTTGATGGAACTTAAGGCCTTGAGATCCTGACGATCGACAGTTGATTGCTCAGCCACACGAACAATTATAAATCATCGGTTGACATTTCGCACAATCCACGTAAGGTATTTTTGTAAAGGTGTTGAGAGAGAGGCACCGTTGAGAGACTGCGGTCTTTGTGCCACTGAAAGCGAACTAAAAAACCCACCACTCCTGACGCACCGCTAAAATACTTTAAGATATTTGGGATTATTTGCCTCTTGGCTTAGTTTGTTTTGGTTCAAGCGTTAGACGAACCGACGGTTGACCAAACACAACGATGCTGTCCGTTGGTTTGCTTTTTCTGATGTTTTTCCTGGCCTTTGAGGGCGCCGTAGTTCAAGCTGATGACGAGGATTACGACCCTTGCAAGGCTGGTAAGATTTTTTATCTACGTTTCGTCGTCAATTCCCTTTTCTTGCGTTTCTTTTCTTTGTCAAACGAGCCATCTTTCCTCGTGTGAGAAACACGAGTATCAGCGTGCGCTCTTGATCGCTCCTATCAGTTCAGTTGTCAGATTAATAGTCGTAACTAAACAAAGCCATTCCCGCAATTTTTCGGATTAAACCGGCTGCTGTTTTCAACCCGTTTCTTTCACGGTCTCCTGAACAATGACGAGATTTTTTAATTCTTTCCCTCATTGGGAAAACTACTTGAACGAAGTCCTGATGCGTACTGTACTTCAGCCCTCTCTGGTTCCCTTTGTCTAAATGCATCAATCATTTGCATCAGATTTTATCGCTTCAGTTAACACAAGCCTTAATACCTAATTTGATGCCTGCAGATGGTATCGTACAGGGTGATATTGCAGTTTCTAAGGCGGACTTGCGTCAAAGCAGAAGGAAAAGGGCTGCGACTGCATTCAACAAGAGGCTTTGGCGAGAAGGTGTAATTCCTTTTGAGATAGCAGACGGTGTTTACACAGGTAAGAAAATCGGATCGAATCTGCGTCATACTTCGTTCGATCCCCTAAATGTGGGGCACCAGTTCAAGTTCAAATTCATTGTTTCACTTTTGTGTTGCACATTGAGTGACCTTATGCATGAAAATAGACCTTCTGTTATCGGAAAATAATCCTTCACCAACAGGGTGTATTTTCACTTAACTTCAAGGGAGTCTTGGGCAAAAAAATGCGCTCTCTTGGAGGATTCACTAAAAAGCAAATATCGTTTAGGTATTGCCTTTTTACCGATGACTCTGGCCTTAAGAAGTTTATTTGTAATTACTGTAAAAACCTTTTGTTTAACTTATTTTGCGGATGCCTATCGTTAAGCTTTCCTCACTCATGAATGATGTCATTAGGATCATTCTCGAAAGCGTTTTGCGCGGATCGTCTTTCAGTGCTTAAGGCATTAGAAGAAAGAGTATTCAGTTAAAATTCTTTATCGTAATCCATCAATTTGTCACTTTTTATCATTTGTAAACATAAACATTTAATTTCCTATCAGTTAGTTTAACACAACTATTGCATAATTATTTTTATAAATTACGACAAACCAATGAAACAATCGTTTATTGACAATTTTCCTTGTTGCAAAGTTAAAACTGGGTCTCTGATATTGATTTGGAGTCCTATACCTTCAGTGTATTGGGTTCACTAACCAAAGGATCATGGATGTCTTTCTAAGTGGGCCAGTCATAAAAATCTTCGTGTAAAAAAGGGAACAACGACCCAATGAAAACTGTTAATGCCGAATACCCCAAAGTGGCCTTTTCCCATTGATTGTATTGAATACCCAAGGCGTAGGTTACTTATGTCACTGACGTTTCAGCGACGCTAGTAAGATTATCACAGTAGGAATTGAGCCACGCTACCCCCACTACACCACGTTTTGCCGACAATGGAACTAAAGTACTTTAATGAAAATGAAAAGTTAATCCCCTCATTTGTATAATTTAGTCGCCTTCATGAGCCATTTAGAGCGTCTTCAAACGGTCTATGAAGGCGGAAAAATACTACGAATGAGTCCATTAACATTTTATGTAACTTTATTGGCATATTCAGCCCAAGATGTAATTTAGATATGCAATTTGTTTTAAGGCTTTATTCATAACTCTCTTGGATTTTGTTCGTCTCATGTCAACAATTATTCACTACGAAAACATAGTGTGGTGTGCTTGTGACTTCTGATAGTATTCCCCGTAAACCTATCCGCTTTTCTACTGGATGGAACAGCGGTCTTCCTTTCGTTCTTTTTATCAAAGGTTCCATTTTGTAGCTTTCACATCTATTTCCTAGCGCTGCGCGGGACCTAATTCTGATTTGCCTTCGTCAATTCTATAATGTGAAGGAGACGTCGGAAGGGGAGTTCCTCACGAGCCATGGTGAAACACACTCTCGTCAGATTCGCTTTGAGCTTTACGGTTGATCGGCGATTTTATGAGCATAAGCTCCTACAAAATATGTGAGCTTAAGTTTTAAAAACATAATTCATAGGGAAACATTCATTATCGTGTCACGAAATGAAATCGATCCTAGAATAATTTACAAGGTCCTATTTTAGGAATTCGTATGCGCAAACCCAAAACAATCTTGTGACAGTCTAACCGGCAACATTGTGATCTGATTATCTGTGAGGCGGCGCTAATTTTTTTATCCGTTTAAAATGTAAGCGAGTGGTTCATTATCGGCTTAGGAAGTAATTACGGGAATAAGGTTTGTCTTGGACGTTTTCGAGGGTGGAACGTTACTCCTACTGCTGCAATTGCAGCATTTCAGCTGGGCCCGAGGATCCATTCCTTGGAAAGGGCTGTCTTAACCCTTAGACTCCCAAGATCTCATTAGTGATTCTCCTTACTGTCTGCTATACAGTTCTTCTGATGAAGCTTTTGAGAATTTGGTATTGGATCTACTAATAATCCCCTGATTGATACTTTTCTTGGTTCTCATCTAGTCTTATTGATTTTGTATTGATATTGTGAGGAGAAATTCTGTTTTTGTCACTCATGGGAGTTAAAGGGTTAAAGAATTTCTTCAGCTCTCTTTAATTAATATCAAATCCCTTTGCTTCATATTCAATGAATATTTTCATTTGCGATAATCGAGGAATTGTTCCTCCGAGAGGAATTCGTAGCCGTTGTAAGATCTCTCCTTTTGTTTTTCGGAAATATCAAAAGGTCAGGTCAACAGAATGTAACTTAACGCTGACAGCAATTTCCTGGCGGCAGATTGGCAGTTTGGTGGCAGCATTTATTGAAACGACGCAAACAATTACTTTATAAAGATTCTTTTCGCAGAAACTTATTCTTGGCCAGGAATTAAACAATAAAACTCACAAAATTATGCAGAAGAATGATAATGCATACATGGGAAGGGGTGAACGAGGAGAAAGAAGGATACAGACTTCGCAATGAGGCAAAGATTTTGCAAATTGTTTTGGGGATGATAAGTGCATAGGCTAGCTTATATTACATCTGACATCAAAATAGTGTCCACTGGCCACTCGCGTAGAGGAGTAAAATTCGATGGGAAAGGATACACCAGGGTACAAAAGGATATAAACAATTTCTTTGAAGCATAGTTTTTAGCAAATTGTTTTGGCGATGAAAGCTTCATAGGCCTACCAGAATGACATCTGACATCAAAATAATGTTCATTAGAGACTCCTGAAAAGAAGTAGCAGTCCATGGAATGAGTAGCCGAGGGAAAAGATGGATATGGATCATATCGCTTTCAGTGAAACCCAGATTTTGCAAATTGGTTCGGTTATGATAAGTGCACAGGCCAATTTGTATGACATCTGACATCAAAATGATGTCTATTGGCAATTTTAAGGGTGTCGAATGGACTTGTCTGTACTTTAGAGCCCGACAAAATCATTACGGATTACGAATCGGACTCTTCCATCCTTGTGTCTTTAAATGTTGGCGATTGGAGGTAATTCTAGCACACTCGAAAATTGCAGTTACGTTTGAATTTAAGGTAAATAAAAGTCGGTCTCCATAGGCAGTTACTTCAGTATAGGTGGAAATCTTGGTCATTCTTCTCGTTTGGGAGTGAGTTAAACAACTGGTTTAATCGGATTAGTTCATAATCTTCTAAACAATTAATTTGTAATATCTTAAACACGGGCTTCCAAGTAATCCAGTGATCTTGCAATCATCGCACACTTTAGATCCACAGTTTTCAAATTCCGTACTCGTTCCACATCATACTTAAAAAGCGGAGCTAAGCTTTTAATAATCGTTAACCAGCTTTTCGCCCTCTCAAAATTCAAAAATTATATTCTCAAGTTATGTTCAAAAAACTTTTAAAAATGACACTGGACATTGAACTACACAAGAAATGATTTGAAAAATCAAAAATTTTAGATGATTTTTTCGCTGTTGATGCAAGTTGTAGCTTGTGTAAAAGTCTTTCCGTTCCCAAGAGATTATCCAAGAGGGCATAGGGATTACTGTGCGGGAGTCGCGCGCAGGAAAGAAACGAAAGGGAATAATTGCATTGACAGCAGAAGATTTTTCTCCCTAATTCCTGGCCCCTTCCACCGCACTTAATTTTTAGCTTACTTTCGCTCCATGCCTCTGCGTGACTTTCGCATAGTTCATGCTTTCTCGCTTGGATAAAAGGAAACGGAAAAGAGTGTTTCACAAGCTACATGGGTTGCACCGACTTGGGTACTTCTCAGTACAGGCTCATATGGCCGAGTTCTTATGTTCTTTTGAAGCGAATAAGAAAAACTAATTCGTTGCGCCAAGGTTTACATTTATGTAGCCATTTCCGATTTGAAACTGTTAATGCTCTGATGATATCTGACCGAGCGTGTATGGCTTTCTGAGCTAAATTGATCTCAAAAGGATTAGCTTTATCGTTCTAGAAGATTCATTTGTGTCGGAAATTCTTCTAAAGTTTATTTATAAAATTTATCTTGAAATCAAAATGAAGTTGAAATTTGAAAGACAGGTTCTTTGATGGAGTGCTCGTTGTGTTACCAAGCTGTAGGTTCTTTCCAAGGTCTTTAAATGCGTATTTCACGCATATACTGCGTGGTAGATGCGAGACGGGCAGATATTTCATCTTGGTGTTGAAATTTGCAACAACAAAAAAGGATACTTGTTTTTGCCTTTTTCATATAGTAAGTAGATTAGCACGTCGTATCTCGGAGAGGCCACCTCTCAGGCACGATAATACTGATCCGATAATTTATTATTAAAAAACCAGGGACGTTATCTTTAAATAGCTATGCGAAGTATTTCCTACAATTAAATTAGTGATATTAAGTTAATGATCATTTGTCATCGATTGACAGGGAGTGAAACAAATACGGAGCTTTTATAGACAAAATTGTAAGACAAAATTGTAAGACAAAATATTTGCGGTAAAAAAGCTGGTGTCCAAATTCCGTCAACATAAGTGTAACGAATGAATGGATACATTAAGATTTAAACTAAGCCTTTAATAATAAGTCTCAAACTCTAAGTACAAGGTCTCAAGTTCAAGGTCTTTGCATCATGATTTGCTAAATAATCCGATCACGTGCGTTGTGCCTAAAAACAAACAAACATACATAAACAAAGCTTTCCAAGGAGGGAGTGAAAATAAAAAATTGTAGCTCGGAATGCTTCACGAAAACTTAGGAATTTTTCAATAGGAACATTTGTGGCTGTCAAGGAAAAGTAAAGGAAAAGTGAAGGAAAAGCTTTCAATCACTATTGCACAATGCAGTAGTCAACTTAGTACGTCATCGTGACATTTTTCTGGAAATTCTTGACGTAATTTGGGTAGTTGAAACACCATGTGGTATATTGAATATCGCTATAAGTCCGCCAGTTTTCTGATACTTCTGTAATTAAACCGGATAAAAGCTTGATTGATGTCTAGACATAAATTGAAACGTACTTTTTCTTGACTAGTGTATATTGCAGGCAGCTGAATCCCGCCGGGTGATCGCAAAGTAAACTGTTTTCATCATTCCAGATTTTTCCGACATAATACCCGATCGTCTCTGTTGTTCGGGTAAGAACGAGGAGGCACGTTTTAGTTCCTTATATGCCTAGATTTCTGCAGTTTTCCAGCATCTTCCCTGGAAAACTCTTGTTTTGGCATAGGTAAAGTCTGAGTGAGATTCCTCACCTTCTGCCCTTCGAGAAATATTACAACCCACCTCCCAAAATGGCCACCTCCCTACTGCGGTTCTCTGCGTACTCTGCCCTTTCCCAAAGGTGACCTTTTTTGGTTGTGGAAAGGTTCGACTACATACCTCAATTTAACCCTTTAACTCCCAAGATTTGATTGTCAATTCCTCCCTCTAGATGCTACACATTTTCTTGTTAATCAGTTATGAGAATTTAGTGTTAGATCAAGATAACAATTTCTACGTGATAAGTTGGAGTTTTCTCAATACCTGTTTGCTGGATAATTTTTGGATATTATAGGGAGAAATTACATGCCAAACACTTGTGGGAGTTACAGGGTTAAGAGGCTGTACTGTTTAGAACCATATCTCTAATTTGATCATGCGATCTACTGTCTTATCAACAAAATCACGAAAGTCCATGTATTTCCCTTCCCACAGGAGATCAGAGAGCGGTTATCTTACAAGCCATGCGTCATTGGGAAAACACTACTTGCTTAACATTCATTGAGCGAACGACAGAGAAAGACTATATTTACTTCCATAAAGGACGCTGTGGGTTAGTATTTGGTATTTGCTTTCTGCGATCGTGTTTTGTAAATTACTCAGTCAACAGTCACGCAAGGGACGAGGAATCAAAACTAAGTGTTCACCTCATCGATATGGGTAAAAATTGTTGAAACGGGCAAATTTTTCCCTCGCCACTCGTAGCCTTTTATTGTCATAAGCTTATTAGACAAGTTGACAAGATCTGCGTCAGGAGAATCTCTGACGTTGCTTAGCAATAGCTACGCGAAACACTTACCTTAAAGGAAGTGCGTTCAATTGGTACCATAAATGAAGGAGCGTTGAAAATTATAAAAAGAGGAGAGAACAACCAAATTGGAGAGTCGAAACTTCAACATATATTTATTTTACAATATATGTTATAGATGCCAAAATAATTTGGATCTTCTACCTTTTATGTTCCTTCTAATAACATTCTTTTTTCTCAGCTGCTGCTCGTATGTTGGACGCAAGGGGAATGGGCGCCAAGGGATTTCTATTGGCAAGAATTGCGACAAGTTTGGCATAGTGGTGCACGAGATTGGACACACAGTGGGGTTCTGGCACGAGCATACGCGGCCTGATCGGGCTGACTTTGTTAACATTTTCAGGGAGAATATAAAGAAAGGTTAGTAGTACATTGAAATCCATAGACGTGTTTACCCATTGGGTTGCGAAGATTTGTACACATTAAGAAGGGTCTCAGTGGGTTTAACCGATAGCCGTAAACCGCCAAAAAATTCAACCGTTAGTCGTAAAAAAGAGGTAACAAAACAGTAACAAAATTTCTGGTGACTACTATGGAAAGATACTAACCGTTAGCCGTAAATTGGCCATAGTTTTAACCGTCAGCCGTAAAAGCCATCCCCCCATTAAGACTCTCATTAAGAGGCGCGGGTACGTAATGGCATCGGAGCAATTATTGAGCCTCAAACTCTGTTAGTTCAAAGTGTGGATAACGCTATCCACTCCATAAATTTCTATTCAGGAGATAGCACAGTAAGTTTTATTAACAATTATCCACTGGATAGCGATTTACCCATTGAATAGCGTTATCCGCCCCTTGGACAGCTTCCGATCTCTTCACTATTCACATGCAAACTGACACCAATCGCGACTTTATCACTCGCCTTTTCCGCCTTTTTACTAGGGCTTTTTATATGCGTGTCATCATTGCTTTCTTTCCTTGCAAATTTTTATAAGATTTGATCGATCGTTGTCATGGCTTTAATTATTTTGGTTTTGATTTTACAACTACGAATTTCCAAAAATAGACCTATTAATAATAGCAGTTGAGTTTTTCGTGATGGTTTTTGTTACATTGCGTTCTCTTACTTACAATTCTTAATTTCTTTGTTTGCCTTTCTTCCTTTTACCGATTTTTGTTGTTGTTGTTTTTTGTTTTTAGGTGAAGAACATAACTTTCTAAAACTCAGTTCCGCAGAAATAAATTCTTTGAACGAGCCTTATGATTATGCATCCATCATGCACTACGGGAAATACACGTTTGCGAGGGAAGGCCATCAAGTAACGATTTTGCCCAAAAAGAATTCACAAACGGATCTTACCCCTGAAATTGGACAAAGGGAAAAGCTCAGTATTGGAGATATCAGACAAACTAAAAAAATGTACCGCTGTCCAGGTTGGTAGATTACATGAACGTGTATCACAAGCTTCTCATTAATCTCAATCAGCGTAGTCCTGCTGGAATATGACGTCCATTTTTAGACAGTCGTTGCATGAAGTTGACAGAAATATATTTCCAATGTAAGATCTGACACCCGCTGGAAATAGACGGAAACTCGATTTTCCTTCGCAGTGCGCATTCTAGGTCGCTCGTTATTACTTTAAGTTCTAATTGGATTTTACTACTATGTTTCCGCTCTTATCGGCTCTTTCCTTCGCAGTAGGCACTCTTGGTGGCTCGTAATTACTCTAAGTTCTCGTTGGCCTCTTGTGATATGTTTTCGCTCTGACTGGGTTTTGTGATTGCTTTAGTTTTGATTTTACGACACTCAACCTTAGTGCGCTCTATGTCAGAAGTGGCTCCCTGAGGTCGTTATACCAAAATAAACACAGTTTTTACCAGGAGAGCGAAAGGAAGGTATTTTCTTAAACAAGTTTAAGATCATGACGGCACGCCTTCTTCCTTCTTTTGGGGCTTACCGTTCTAAGGTAACGCCGCGAGACCTGCGACAAGTTGTTTTTGAGCATAAAGTAATTCAATTTGACTATTGAGAAACTTCTTACACGGTAATATGGATTTGTCTTTAAAATGTACATTGCTATTATTCAATTAGAATGTGGAAGAGCACTACATGAGCGCGCTGATACGTTTTCGTCTCCTGGATTCCCCAAGAGTCAGAAGTACAAGTTATGTGTGTGGCGCATTGCTGTGACGCCGGGGGAGCGAGTCTCTCTTAATTTTACCGTCTTTAGTCTCAGAAGAAGCTCAGGAAAATGCAGGGACGAGTACGTGGAGGTTCGGGACGGTCATTCCAAGTCTTCGCCTGTGATTGGTCGATATTGTGGGAAGAGAGTGCCACCTTTAATATGGTCTACAGGGAATAGATTGTGGATAAAGTATCAGTCGTCTGAAGTTGTAGGAAAGCAAGGATTCAAGGCAAGTTACAAAGGTAAGAAAAAATTCGTGTGGTAATTGAAGAAACCTGAAGAAACCAGTCGCCACTTAGCGCCCGCGTGTAAAAGTAATTACGGATCCTGTGTTACTGAGTATACCTTACGGTAGCAAGAGCACCGCTGTGAGAGTAAGGGCGCAATCAGACTGGAGAAAAAGGAATGACTTACGATAGGAATGACTTAAAGATAGGAATGACTTACGAAAGGGAATAAAAAAGAAAAAGAAGAGAATAAGGGAAGAAATTTTGTATTTGCGGTAAGATGGAGGAAAAGGACTCGATAAGACAAAGACCTGTTTTTTGTAGGATTTATTATTTTAAGGCATGATTTGCATCGTTATTTGCAGCGGTATGTGGTGGTGACATAACTTCTCTTCAAGGAACCATTCAGTCACCGAAGTATCCGCAGTGGTATCCATACAACAAGAAGTGTACTTGGAAAATTACTTTGCCAGCGGTTCGTAACACGTTCAGATACCATGATTATAAATGTTTACCATTATTGCAGGGGTGTCTGTGTTTTGTAAGTTTGTGATGATTTACCTGCGTTTGAATAACAAGGAATGACGAGCGGTATGATCGCTGCGGGTCAATGTTAGTATCTGAACAACTGCACGCCTACCCCTCCCCTACCTTGTTATCTGTTGACTGTTACTGGGTTAGGGGAGGGGTACACAATGTAAGTGCACAGATGCTCAGATACTGACAGTCATCCATTATTTCTGCCGAACGGAAAAACTGTCCATTTTTATACCCTACAGCTGTTTAAAACATGCCTTAACAACTTAATGTCTTCAAATTAGCTTCTTGGGGGAAGTGAGCTACAACGTAGCTTGCGAAACGGGTGTCATTTTTTTTACGCTTTTTGGGGGAGCGGAGGAAAAAGCGAGCGCGAGGAGAGCGCGAAAGGCGCATCACGGGTAAAAATTTGTTTTTTCTTCTTGTCTAGAGAGGGGTTCAGATAAAAAATTCTGATCTTCCATGTGGAATTGAACCTGAAACCTTCGGATTCCTCTCCCTATCGCTCTACCACTGCGCCACAGGGACTCCATATGGAGAGCTCAGTCGTTACCAGGGTCATATGAGACACGTATCCCACATACTGTTGGGATCAGCTATGCATATATGCTTTTACGAACTCCTCCATTGTTTCACATGCAAGTTTATGGGCCTGATTCGTGATCATATAACTTAACAAGAGCTTTTGTGAATAATTATTTCTCAGCATTTTAGAGTTGGAATTCGCTTTATTGCTTTCGATATCGAGAGCCATAGCGAGTGTCTGTATGATTATCTTCAAATAAAAGACGGACCTGAGGACTCCTCGTCCTTACTAGGACGATACTGTGGGAAAAAAATTCCTCAGGAGCTGAGGAGCAATTCCAGTCAGGTGACAATTCAGTTCTCTTCAGATGGAACCGTAAATAAACCTGGCTTCTACTTGAACTTTTTCTCAGGTAAGCTATTGTTTGTTTTTTGATGTGGTTGCCATAAGAGCGCGATCTGGAACGTTTTTGATCGGTTATGCCGAATGATACCGGAGGCTGCGACTACTTTAGATACAGGAGTATCTGACAATCTGTTTAAGTTTTAGTTATGGGAGCTGAATGGAAACTGGTTGTTACAGTTATTAGACATTGTGGGAAGGAAGGGGTTTTTTAAGATGCGCTTTTTGAAAATTCTGAGAGTAGAAAATGGCTTAATAGTTATGTCGGCCGAAAGATTACTCTAAGAGAACACAGAGAGAAAGAACGAAAAAAAAAGCATTAAACTTAACCCTCATATGAGGCTAGGTACGGAAATTTAACTCTGCACTCTAATGAGTCGTGATATAATTCGTCACCATTCCATTAAAGATTGGTTCATCTTGCCCGCTGGAGCTGAACAAGGAATGTGAGTTATACTGGAGGATCTTAGAGCCAGTATTACGATGATTAAGATGTAATATGTTATTTTTCAGAGACGAACGAGTGTAAAACCAACAATGGCGGATGCCAACAAATCTGTGTGGATACCATTGGTGGCCACCGTTGTTCATGTGACCCTGGTTACGAGCTGAGGTCGAATAACAAAGATTGCGAAGGTAGGGGGAGCAAACAATATTGCAAGGAGCAGGGAATAGAAAAGAACGCTGTTGGTATCACAATTTTTGTTAGAAACGCCCATACGTTAATTTGGCTCAAGCATTCATATGGTCTTGAAGATTTGAATTCAAAATTAATGCTTGCATTCTTTTACCGGGGCACGAATGACTCTTTTGCTGCTGCATATGTCTCTGAATATTCCAAGGTTATAACTACCTAACGACGACTCTTGACCAATGTCCAGTCCCGTGCGACGATAGAATGGGATTTTTCGAGAGGGATGTGAGCTGGAGTAAGATCTGTTGCCATTTTACTGGCATAGCGAATAACGAGTCCGGGTAAATTTCAGTAGAAGGGCTAAGTAATTCTTCTTCAATTCATCACACTCACAAACACTGCGTGTGTTTTTGAGTGCGTTAACGTCTCTAATTCTAAATGACGATTTACACAGGTGCCTGTGGAGGAACACTAAGGGCTCCTAACGGAAACATAACGTCACCAAGCTACCCCGGTAACTATCCCAAGAATAAACGCTGCCTTTGGAAAATCATGGGACCCGAAGGACAAAAGATATCACTGAAGTTTGACAAGTTTCAATTGGAGGGAACTGGAAATGGAGTAAGTTTGTATAGTTTTTCAGAAAAAAATTTTAAATTTCGTCTGGAATCAACAACCGAGAAACGTATGATGCTTATTAACGGTATAGGAATACCCCAGGATATTTGTATTTTCTAAATAGTGTGATAAAATTAACTTTGAATTCAAATTGCACTCTCCAGCGTGGTCAAAGTGGTTCTAGAATCTTATATGTTTTAGTTCTTGTCATCTACGACAATCCTACCCTGAATATTTGATTATACTTTGCTTCTGAGCTTGAACCATGACCTGTACAAAAGATATACACAGTCCAATAAACTTCGTTATAGGAAATTCAAAGGTGAATGTATCGTAAGACTCTGTAAGTGTTTCCATCACACCGAAATTTGTAGAACACTATCGGAATAAGAGGCGAGTGTTTTTCCTCCTCTTATTGCCATGTTTTAACTTTTCGATTTTTGCCATATAGCAAAGCTTTATGCCTCACTGCTTAATTATTCAGGTTTGCCAGTACGATTACGTCAAAGTAAAAGATAAGAACGATCAGGTTCTTGGAACGTTTTGTGGTGGAAAGATTCCTCAAACAGTGACCAGCTCTTCAAACCTCATGTGGGTGGAGTTCGAGTCAGATCACTCTCAATCTCGGGCTGGATTCTCTGCTGTGTATTATGCAGGTAACTGAGGCAGAATGAAGATCAGTATAAGGACCTCATACGCTCTTGAACAATCGAGAGGTAGTTGTTCCAATTTACTTGGAGGCTTTATATGGGGACGAAGTGAATCACTCATTTTTCACTCAGCTCGGAAGATTGCCTTAAAATTCGTGTTACTCTATGTTCTTCAGTTGTTTTTGTTCGTCATGGACACTCGGCGAATCTGAAGTACATTACTCGATCCAGCATAGCCTATTGCAGTCCCCTCTGCTGAATCCCATGTGAATCCTTAAGATTAATACTTTTTTTTCAAAAAGAAGTATCAGAGTTTTCCTTTTTTCCCTTTAAGATAAAGACGAATGTCAAAATAACAACGGTGGATGCCAGGATAAATGTATGAACACAGCTGGCAGTTACATCTGTTCCTGCAGAGAAGGGTTTGTTCTTCAGAAGGACAAGCATAGCTGTAAAGAAGGTGATAACTGTTTGAGACCTGTCCCTGACTTTTCCATTCCTATTGGTAAAGTGGGAATCATTTAGGCCGGGTGGCTTGTCGGAACTCAAGCGTCTTTTACAACTAAATAAAACGAGGTTTTTTTAGAAATATCATTTCATCTATATCGCTAAATTGAAAGTTACAAATATTGTTTTCAACATATGAATCTAGTATGTAACCTATAATGCTATTGGGCTCCCCTTGCCGCAGCTCAGTAGAAAAGCATCGGACCGCACATCCCGAAGGCCTGTGGTCAGAGCGCTAATGGAAAACTCAGCTTTTCATCTTCGTCCCTTACTGGAGGCTAAACGAAACAAACTTCTGTTTTTTTTTCTACAATCACAATTACCTATCTTTTTATTCTTCTTACTTTATGATATCTCTACATCGCTGATCCTCACACACTTGTCACAAATGAACCTACTCCACCTCTGAGTTCTTTGAAGGTCATCATTAGGGGAGCAGCGGAGAGCGAAATTTTAGTTTCAAGGTTTCAATCTGAAGATTGGTATGTTCGATTTTCTCTCCGGGACCAAAATTTGTGTTCAAATGCCTAAACGCTTCCATATTGAAATATATAACACTTGTATTCCGTTGGAAAGACTTGACATTTCCGGTTCAGATTTCCCACTCCAGCCAGGTCAGGTTCAAATCCCACCCCCCCCCCTCCCCCGGGTACGCACGACGGTCAAAGAGGGGGGGGAGGGGAGAAGTTGAGACTTGATCTTGATTTTGAACTGATTGGCGCATAAATGGCCATAACTCACGTTTTTCTTTGTCCGATGCTTGTAACGAAAGGAGTAACACATTTCTTGAAAATTTTTCTTTACTTAATAAATTGATTTGCTTTTTTTAAAGTAAATGGCTGTGGTGGTGCTCTGACAGCCTTATCTGGTGAAATAACATCTCCGAATTACCCAGGATCTTACCAATCAAACAGAGATTGTACGTGGAAAATTGTTGTCCCACCAGGAAGTCACATACAGCTTACCTTCAACGTATAGTATATTTATTGTTTAAGAGTGAATGCTAAAATGCATATGGCTTTGGATTCTACCGCAAAATAAATGTTTACGGTAGAACCAATTACTTACTTTTCTTGTTGTTTACAGAAACCGCCTCGTAAACAATCTTGCATTTCAGTAATCGTTTAAATCAAGCATATTTTTGTTCCTGTCGAGGTTTTTATGTGTTCGCTTATATTTTGCTATTTGAGAGTGCCTTTGTAGTAATTATTCTTTTATTGATTTTTTTATTGTTGAGAGGACTTACAGCTTGCACTGGAAAGATATTTTTTACTTCACTTAAACAACCAGCCCATAAAGAAATATCGAATTCAGTTGATGGTCTAATATCCGCGCCAAAGTTTGACTTCAATCGAATAGCCAGCCCTTAGCGTTTTTAAGACTGAAGTTTTTTTCACTTTGCTGTTGCCTGTTTCCTTGATGAAGTAATTAATTTATCCTTTGATAACATAAATTCACTCAATCACCATATGACGAAAAAAAAAAAAAAGTAAGACGCAACCGAACTAAACCGCCGCACCGTAGTTTAAGCCTTTCATTACCAGTCTCCTCTAAACCGTATGATTTACCTAATAAAAGCATCTTCGACTTACTTTACTAGGAAATCGACATTGAATATCATGAGAACTGCTCTCTTGACTACGTAGAAGTGTTCTCGGGTACTGGCCAACAAGCCGTGAGCCTGGGCCGATATTGCGGAAGGAGAATTTCTGCAGATATTCATTTTTCCAGAGCTCATAAAATGTTGGTGAAATTTCACTCGGATAAATTGATCAGCCACACAGGGTTCAGAGCACAGTATACTGCAGGTCAGTCGTTGTATTTAAATTCTTCGGCAGAAATTCTTTCGTGGGGCCTGGGTTTTATTTCCTATAACCTGAATTTATATACGTGGGTTAAGTTCGCTGTTTCGTCTCATCCTTTCTCTTAGGGCTCTCTTACCGAGTTCTTCGTTTTCCCCTTCAAGTAGTCCAAGTTCGCACAGTGAGCCTTCTTAAAATATTTCGAAATATCTCTGTTCCCCGAAAGGGGAAACATTAAGATTTGAAACAGATGAACGGTCACTTTCTTGACCCGAAAATCTGAACTAGCTTTGAATAGAAACAAATTTATTTTGCTTCATCGTTTTTTCATTTTCACCTTGTCAGTTTTCAAGGCTGATCTACGGCCGTTTAGCTCGCTTTTAGTTCCCCGGCCCTACTTTGCCATCTTTATACATTTTCTCCTTAACATATTACAGCCTTACGGAACATTCAACCAATATATCCAAGTTCATAGAGCGATTTAGGTATCTACAAAAATGCTTTGCTTTCTTTTCATTTCCATAATTAGGAGGATAATCTCATCAATTTTAGAAAACTCGTTCTACTTCTTATTTCTTTTCTTTTGTTTTCATATTGTTCTTTTTTTCTTTGTAGTGTGCAGTGCAAATCTTCACGTATCAAATAACAAACGTCAGTTCTTCTCTCATCCAAGTTATGGCAGCGACAATTACAAATCAAACCTCCGGTGTTCATGGCGGCTGACTACTCGGCCTGGATATATTATTCGTTTGCGATTCAAGCAGTTTGACGTTGAAAACGAGAAGCTCTGTGGATACGATTACGTCATCATCCGCGACGGAACTAACAACACCGCGCCACTACTGGGACGAGCTTGCGGTCAGACGTCGACTCAATCTTCGCACGAGTTCGTATCAACCGGAAATCGAATGTGGATAAAATTTGAAACGGACTTGACAAACAACAGGAAAGGTTTCATTGCAGAGTATTTTAGATCACGCAAAAATGAAAAACGATCGTTATAGGAAAAGACAGTAGCAGTCGCTTTATGTATGTGGAAAAATTTTCTTAGCGCTAAAGCAGAAATGTTAAGACAGCCTTAAAAAAATCCCTGTTACGCTATTAAGTCATAACCGGCTAATTAAATAAGGTAAACGTAAAAAAATATTTTTAATTAAAGCAAGAGTTATTTTTATTTATTACTCTTAGTACGTTTCAACCTGCTACACTTTTTAGGGATTTGCAAATAACCTGTGATTTGTACTTTCCCGGACTGTTTTGTTCAAATTTCTTCTTAATGTGATATTGTGTAGTTTTTTTTTAATTTATTCTATGCCGCTGAAAAAAAGAATAAAATACAAAATATATATATATAAAAGATTCCAGAGTTTCTATGGTCGTCAAATAGAAGATTTGCGTTATCAACGTTAACAACAGTTTTCTTAAAATAGTACATTTTCATGCGATTTTTAATGAAGCATTTCTCAGGAATGCAAGCTTTGTCTTCTTTGTTCTCGTTTGTCTTTATGGTGGCACCTTTTCGAGAGAAGGAATTACGCATTCAGCTCCTAACTTAGCCTATGCGTCTTGACCAGACTGTAAAGCTGATTTGCTGGAGACCGTGTTCCGTATTAATGGACACTTATTTTATGATGCCGTAACAGAATATCGCGTTGATACATGTTAAGGACACATGGACCCTGTGGAAACATCAACTGAGCTTGCACCTTTCCTGCACTCAAACTGCCTCACAAGGCATCAATCAACAAAAGTGTACCAAGTTTTTTTGATATTCTGATTGGTTTTCTAGATATCGGCATCTATAGTTGGAGTAGCTAAAATATGCGAGGCTCATTGCGTAAATGGACATCACGGGACAAATATTTCAAATATCAAAATTTACCGACACACTTTTGTTTGTCATTATTTCTGAAATGTTGTGGCGAAATTTGACGAAAATCGGTCAAATCGATATACCCTATAAATTCGCTCAAAGTGGTTGTATTCCTCTTAAAATCAAATGCGAGATTTTAGCTCATAAAGGTTTGCAAACAACTCGCGCCACGCCAGGAGATTATCGCACCTCCTGAAACCGCAAACCAATAGGACAACGGGACCTCCTGGCAACAATGACGATGGATCAAGATTTCCCGGGAAAAGAAACCCGTTGCAGAAACGTTTTTTTATCTCGATTGCTCATAGGAACGTTATGGAGGCCGACACAATAATGAGCAAAGTTGCCAAAGGCAAAGGCAAAACCCGCGGAAAAAATGGAAAAACCGCAAAATGTGTTGAGGAGCAAGACAACAAATAGACAGACATCTTTCAAAATTACCATTCGAGGCGATCGGTAATGTTTTTTGTATTAAGGCTGGTACTTATATAAAGAAAAGGAAACCTCGTTTTTATCATATGTATGGCAAATTTTGGTTGATGGTGACTTCTTTGTTCGAAATCTGGACGCCAGCATGAGGCTCCGCCAGTACTAGTAGCTTTCACAAAGGACTTTTTTTTCTTTTCTTGACAAAATGGTACTCTTTCTTTCTTTTATGGGCCTGTTTTTGTTTGTTTTTTTTTTACAGAGGACTTTCTTCCACTTTTGATTTTTCTATGAGCAATAATCTTTCCTTAAGCAAAGAGCTTCCACCTGTGAATTTTGTAAAGTGCGCGATGTAAACAAAATATGGAAATAACATGAAAAACGAGCCCCAAAATGAGCTGTTGCCGCGAAAATTTCCCCAGGGGATTCGCCCAGGTCCGAGATTATGACACCTTCCTGATTTATTACTGCGAATATCGCTTTCATATCTTTTTTGATGTCTTATCTGCAACGATGCAAATGTGGTGTGCAGTGGTCGTAAAAGAAGGATTCTTGATATTAGCATGAAATTTAGTGTTAACAACTGAGTTGAAAACGTAAATTGGCCATCTTAACGAGTTAAAAGGCTGACGTTTTGAGCGTTAGCCCCTCGTCCAGCGCTCTGACGGTTTCAACTCAGTTGTTAACACTAAATTACCTGCTATAATATACTCTCCCACCAACGCAGCACCACAGTTTCTTTAGAAACTTTCCTTCTTGACATTGATTCGTTTCAAAATGGCTGGCATGGGCCAGCGTGAACATGATCAGTTTTTTCTTACTGATTGTAGAGTCTCTTACTCGTGGAGCATGAGAATTGTTACTCCGTGAAATCTATGGACTTGCTTTCATAATAGCTACTGCAATAATCAGTAGAGCATATCGACACCATTGCGGACAAGGAAAATAAGAACTCATCCGTTAGGTCAGGCTTCTCGAATTGTTATGCAATAAGCGCCGTTGTGAGACAAATTTTGCAAGCCACAAGAAAAAATGAACTGAAGAAATATAACGTTCTTTCTAAGAGGAAAACCAAACAGACCTTCCGCTACAATTAACAGCTGATGATATAAATACTGACCACACAGAAAGAACAGCTGTCTAGGCAAAATGCAAATTTTGCCTAGACAGCTAAAGTTGAAAGAAGGTGTTCAGGTCGTTTTTTCAATAGCAACACTTATGTGCAATTTTTAACTCATTTAAACATCACAACAAGTTTTATGGAACATAGTTCAAATTACCCTTCAACATAATAATGTGACCGTTCTGAAGGAGAAGATTTCCAAATCGGCATCGATCCGGCTGATTACCGCAAATTAAAAAACAAACCAGTTTGATAGTAATTTTTAAGCACCTGGCACGCTACTTTTGTTATCTATTAAAAAATTTATTCAGTGGTTCAAGTACCGTGAAATGAGGCAAGGGAAAACAGCATCTTTGAGACCGAGTTGAATTCACTGAGGCTCCTTTCATGTAAGTTCATTTCTTAAACATAAGTCGGCAGAATGTCAAGCAAAGGTTGCCAATTTTGACACGGAAAAGTGTTGACTCGAAACCAGTAAACCTTATTGTTCTTCCTTATCATCGTACTCTACAGACTCAAAAGTATCGAAAACATGCCGGTAGTTTACGACAAAATCCATTTGCCCAGTTAGCTTTCAGTTTCTGAATTATGAGATTTTTTTAAGCCATTGTACACTGCCAACTGTGAAGGAACTAGAGCACGTGACATGTACTGTAGGACCCCGCGAACTCGATCTCTCGAGGGAAACGAAAAATATTTCGAGTTATCTGGTCAAGTAATAGTCTGTTTGAGAAAAATCTTAAGGTTTTTTAGATGCCACTTGTCTCCTCGAACTCCTTGGAGGAGAAAAGCAAGATCATGGAAAGTCCGGCAGAAGCTAAGGACATATATTTAGTTTTGCATCCGTTCATTAAGCAACTCATTTGTACCTACTCTGTCGCATTAGAATGGATTCAGTTTTGAGCCGACTGTCAACGCTGGTTCGTTCCCCTTGACCACAAACTGTCCCATGTTAGCTATAGTAAAGACTCGTACTTCGTAGAGGGGAAATAGAGCAAGACAAAGCTGCATGTAGGTGGAACAGCAATAGTCCCGACTAAGTACATGTTTTACAAACACGCAGCAGATAGAATAACATTGATTGATTCTCACTCATGATCTATTGGAGGAGAGACGCATAGACTGACAATTTTTTCTTTATTTATTCTGATGTAAAACAAATAGATTCCATGTTGGCGTGGGTCTGTTCAGTAATAGATCTCAGACTGAAAAGACCCGCACCAACATGGAATATTGTAAGATTACCAATGAAACATGCACTTAGCTGCGCCTCATGTGCCACTGACGTTTTGGTCCTTACCACATTTTTACTTCATCTCTGATGTATTACTGAACAGAAGCACGCGTACGGTAACATGGAATCTACTCGTTATAGGGATGAAAACTTAACGGAAATAAGACTGATTAACACACTGCATTTAATCAGAATAGCAAGAAAAGGTAGACAGAAAAACAGATAAAGTAGCAGAAGGAAGCCCCACCATCCACTGGATTTACCAGGAGATAAAAAATTTACGTGGTGGCTTACTTGGTTGTTTTTGTGGTATGCCTTACCCAAAAATACAAATCGTGAATGGAAACGGGTAACAATTTGATTACTTTTTAAAGCATTTCCCCGTCTAACTTCGCTTGCTTACGTTGTGCTTGCAACGTTGTAATTACGCTTTCTTGCCCATGTTGTAGCTATAGAGCGCCGGCTGCCGTGCGGGAAGTCGAGGGTTCAAGCCTCCAGACCGAACTAACGCTCGGGGTCTTAATATAACTGAGGAGAATGTGCCAGTACCTTTGTTATGACATCCGCAAACTGGTTAGACCTTCTAGTTTTCTCGGATAAGGACGATGAGCCGTAGGCGCCGTCTCCTGTCTCTTCTCTGTACTAGTTGGCAGTGGAAGTTAAAAAACCCATACACCTCGATCGAGAAGGGAACGTAGTTCCCAGCTTTAAAGCGCTTGCTGACCTGAGACGACCTGTCAAGATGTCGCAAATAAATAAATAAATAAATAAATACATAAATTCATGTTATTGTTCTTCAGGCAAAACACTGTTTACAAGAACTTCAAATATCCGAAAAACAGGTTTCCACGTTATACACATATATGGCCGTAGGAGCTTTCGTCGGTCGTCATCTTTTCCACATTCTAGGCCGGGGGGACTCTCCACAGATACAAAACGAATTCGTTCTGACGAAGGACTAACGCTCGAAATATCAGCTTTGAAACTCTCAATGGTGGCCAATTTACGTTATCAATTCAGTTGATAATACCAAATTACCTTATTTTGTCACAGGTTTGGAGGCCAATACCGTATCCCATAATTCACTGCGGCTGGGGTGCAAATAACAGGTGCTTCGATTACGTAGGTAACGGACGTGGGTAAAAAGCAACGACCCAAAGAAACTGATCGTGTTCTAATCCGAAGTCAAAGAACTTTCGGTCGAACAAAAAGTTACTGTGCTGTAGAAACAATGAACGTGTTTAACAGCACAGGTACTGAGGAAGATTACCTGTTTATAGATGTATCTACAAATTGCTTTGTTTTTGATCTGGTTTATTTCCGAGCGCGATATCGGAAATGTTTTCTCTCAAGATACGTAAAAACAGTCGTTGGTGGCTTTCTTGATTTTTGGTTTCCTTTTCTTTGCCCTCTTTGATGTTAAACATGTGGACATACTCTTTCCTTGTCGGGAAAATACATATGAAAAATATTTTTAAAAAAAACCTTTAAATTTTAGGTGATCAGGTGTTTTAAACAATCCCATTGCGTGTTAACTAATTGGATGACGTATTGACAGATGTCGCCACCTAAGGACTCCAACGCAAACAAAGTGACCTTTGAATGGAAAATCAAAAAACCTCTAGTAATCGTGCTAAATTTCGATGAGTATTCTCCATAAAAATGAAAATAAAGGAAATCGTATTTGGAACTTTTGTTGTCGTTACTGTTGCTGACACGGCGAATTTGCGATTTGAAGTTTTTTTTCTTTGTTTCGAATGACTTTTATTGTTCCTGTATTACACGTGCACCGGAAATTCACCGCCTGGCATTCAATCAACATTTTTTACGGTTCATCCATTTTATCCATTTAATACATTTTAGGCTCTTATAACTTAAGTTGTAATCGTTTAGGTAAGTAACAATCCCTTAAAAGTTTTGCACGGTGTTCTGAATCTTTTAAAAAAAGCATAAACAGCATATAAAAGACGAAAACGTCGCACATCAGTTGGTCACACCTTTCAATAGCAGTTTCTCAGTAACAGGTTTGGCCAAGAAAACGATGCGGCTTTGTTATTGTTGCGTTACACGCGCTGAAAATATCGGTATCGATTCGCTCGCAGTCAAGAATATATCTTTACGTTTCCTTCCATTTCTATTTAATTTAGCCAAGTATATGTATACAGGAAAAGTTTAGGTAGGTAACAATCCATTATTCTCTTCATTTCATGGGTTTATTTAATTCATAAAGCGGACGAAAATCTTTCTGAGGTTTTATTTTCGTGCCTCAGTGGCAACTAGTTAAATTTTTCGGTTTCTACAGGTTTGACCAGAAATCGATGCGGCTATGTTATTGTTGCGTTACACGCGCTGAAAATATCGATATCGATTCGCTCGCAGTCAAGAGTGTATCGTTACGTTTGATCCACTCCTATTTAATTTAACCACGTATATGTAGACAAGAAAAGTTTAGGTAAGTAATAATCCATTATTCTCTCCATTTTACGGGTGTAAATAATTCATAAAGCGGACGAAAATCTTTTTGAGGTTGTATTTTCGTGCCTCAGTAGTTACCGGTCAATTTTCAATTGATCAAATTACCAGCAGTGCGATTGTTTTTTTTTTTTTACTTTTTTGATTTAGTCATTACACAGAGCGCGCTCAATTCAAACTATCAGAAGTTAGTATAAATATGTCCATTCGAACTACAGTAAGATTTCTTATATGGACGTTCTTGGTCTCGTAAGCTAGGTGTGTGGCGTTTCTCTGGAGTCATACGACTTGCTATATTAAATAACAACAATTAATGTGAATTATTTTAAGGCTTTCGCGTGGATCTTGAGGGGACTACTTCGCGAGACGCTGCGGGTCCTTAACTTACATTTGAATTCACTCAGTTTTTGGTTTTGTTTGTTTGAACTGTCAATACTCTTTATGGCGCTTGAGCGCTGTACTCACCAACATTTACCTTTCTTATAAAATGATAATTTAAGCAATTCTCCCAATTTCGATCGGAAGGCAGGTATATACTTCTGTTAGTAATTTAGGTATAATATTATAAGCCGGCAATAACACTCCACAGGATATCAATATACCGACAACACTTTTGCGAAGATGTCATACTTCTTTAAACTTATTTTACTTTGAACACGATGGCCAGTGTGATGATAGGCCTTTGATCCGCGCTTTTCGGTTAATTTCCAACCCGTTTGGGCGACTGACTATGAACTGCTTGACAGAGCGAACAATGAAGCGAAACTAAACTGCCATCGATCGCTCGACTTTCGAGAGAGCAGATATTCATCGCAATTTCCATTCACAACCGAGAGATTTGAGGTGACTAGACTTCGGACCAATCAAGAAACACTGATTCCTCAGGACTTGTCTTCACTCTTCTGTACTAATTTTCAACACTGTCGAATGTAAGTCAACATAGAATCCATTTTGTAAATTTCCATTACAATTCGTAAATGTTGAATCGTGGCTGTGAATCTAGAATGTTAATAGAACTTACGTCTTCTATTGTTATACTAATGTTAAACGAACAATAGAGCAAAATTTAGTTCACGAGACAGCATTCAATTTAAGATAGAGAATGTTCATGCGCTCCTTTACAAACAGAAATACACCTTCTTCAATGGTTTAACGTATCTTGCGGGCGGAAATGTTGTATTTTTCCATAGCCACGCAAGGGCGAGGAAAATGCGAGTGTCCGCTCATATCATATATTAAACCAACGATTAAGAGATTTATTACCCCAAAATTACTTCTCTTTCAAGTATTTTAGCCTACGACTTCATCTGAGCATAGGACAAGCGCGGAAGACGAAGACAACACAAGCAAAACTATTTGTAATTGTTTTTTATTGCTAAAAGATCTGAAGCGCTTGAGGGTTTGTTGTTTTAGAAGGTAAACTAAAAAAATCCGATTACCATACCATACCCTGATGAAATTTTGATAAGATGGCGCACTAGAAAATATCAGGTGTTTCGAAGACTAGACTTAAGACCGAAGACCTCGAGAATTAAGACCTTGAAAACGGTACCTGGCGCATTGATAAACTAGAAGATACCTGAGGTCGTTTCTCTTTGTCGGGATTAGATTTAAGACGAAAGGTGTAATGTTTTCGATGTCATTCCTTACTGAATTACACTTGATGGTGTTTTAGAGCTATCACTGTGCACTATGCAAAGATGTCTAAGGGTATGACAAGACACAGTCAACAGATCCGCATAGACGTATGGAAAGCGCTGGAAAACAAACCAAGATGGCATCCGGATAGCTGTCGATCGTGGCTTGTTTGTGCGGCGTCTTTGTTATCTGTTGTCGTTGTCGCGGGGATTGCATTCAGTTATGGTTTACTCCTGCCGTCCTTGATGTTTGCCTTTGAAGCTACTCGACAACAAACAGGTAAGTAACAATGAATTAAAACAACGATTTCGCGTCTAGAAAAAAGGGATGTGCTGGGCATTTACAATCAAGATCCATCTGCGCACAGACGATCAACTCATTCTCCGTCGCCCAGTGCCCCATGTACCTACAACACTTTTTAATGTTTGGCGTCTCCTTTTATTTGCTCTCCTATAAACTAACTTACGTCACTTTACGTTGCAGCATGGATTGGTACATTGTACGTGGGATTCTCTTTTCTCGTTGCTCCTCTGTCTTCTTACATTAACGATCGTTTTAGCTACAGGCTTGCTGCCATTCTGGGATCCCTCTTAGGAATTATTGGTTTCATCTTTGCTTCATGGAGTTCCGATCTGTGGATGATGTATTTAACATTTGGTTTAATGTCTGGTATTGGGCATGGATTGATTTTCAATAGTTCTGTTTTGGTGATCCTGCAGCATTTCGTGAAATGGCGTTCAGTAGCTGTCGGTATTGTGGCTTCAGGGCCAGCTATTGGCATGTTTGTCTTCTCCCAAATCACTCGACTGTTATTAAGCACGTTTGGATGGCCGGGGGCAATGATAGGTTACGCCATCTTGTTCTTTATGTGCGGATTGTGTGCTACTGTGTTCGTGACACTTAAGACATTTAAGGAGGACAACAGTGACATCAATTCTCATGGAATAAAACGTGAAGAACCAAAAACATCATCTCTGCTCAGAAATCGTCATTTTCTGATTATTTTTTCTTCATTTGTTATCATTCACTTTAGTTATTTTGTTCCCACTATACACATAGTAAGTATATATCAATCTTATTTTTTTGTTTGGTAAACAGAGAACTATACTTCTAATTGCCACTTTATCGCATAATTATAATCCAAGGTAACCAAGAGACGTCGTCTCGCAATGGTAGACAGAGAATTGAGAAAGTTGTAGAGATGTGGAAGTTTGTGAAGTCAGAAAAGCTTGTCGCATAAACAGAACATAAACAAAGAGAAGACAGAGAGATAGACATGCAGAAGAGTAACCCCGTGGAAAGAGAGATTTAGTGGTAGAACGAACGAGAAAGAGAAGGCCGGAGAAGATTTGCTTCCGAGTTTCTAGAGGTTTTGTAAGACAAGGAAAAAGGCAGATGGACAGAAAGACGGACAGACGGTCAGACGGTCAGACGGTCAGACAGACGGACAGACGAACAAACGACTCTTATAAAGAGAGAAAGGCGGGGTAGGTAAGCAGCGAGATAGGGGAACTGACGTGCAGATTGGCAAGCTGGTGGGCGGTAAGCAAATCATAAACCGCGACAGTTAATTTTGATGAGACCTTTACATCTTATATTTCCAGGCAAAACACAGCGTAGAAGAACTCCATATGTCCGAAAAAGATGTCTCCTTATTATACACTTACATGGCTGTAGCTTCCTTTATCAGTCGCCATCTTTTCTGCAAATTAGGAGACTTGCCATACTTCAATAGATTCTATCTTTATCAGGGGGGCATGACCATCAGTGGATTATGTGTCCTTTGCATTCCTGCAGCAAGGTCATTTATTTCTATACTCATACCATTAATGGGATTTGCACTCATGGATGGAGCGATGTCGGGGCAACAGTCTCTGCTTGTATTGGAATGTGTGGGACATCACAATGTGAACCGTGCGTGGGGTTGTATAATGCTTTTTGTAGGGATTAGCGCTAGTGTTGGACCTCCTTTAGTCGGTAAGTTGAATTTAATGTTGCAATTACAGGTCATGGATTGGAGATTGTCTCTATTTAACTCCCACCACAAACAATCCCCTCATTTTTATCTAGTGCACTTATGGAATGACGTTTTTCTGATAGGTCTTATGGCTGACATGCTTGGCTCTTACACTATCCCATTTTATACTACGGGCGTGGTGCTGATAGTAGGGGCCTCCATCACATCACTTATGGCTTGTGTAAATCAACAATCCGAAGAAATTGACACCTGCATCGTTCCATCAGAAGTGGAAGAACTTACGGTCGCTGAAAAAATAACTGTATTGTAGAAATGCTATTTTTTTGTCTTTAGTTTTCCTACGTTTTGATCGGTTGCTTTAAATAAATAAGCTTTGAAATAATATCAGTTGCTTCCGTCCTCATTGTCTTCTAAAAATAAGATTCATTGGGTAAAATGTAGTGGAAATCGTGAATAGAACGTAGAGCTGAGGGTGAGTAAGTTTATCTATAACACAGGATCTCTTGTCCAGTCTTCCATGATGTAAACGGCAAATTGTTTTGTATCCTTGTGAATCACAAAGAATTGCGGGCGTGCAGCGTTTTTCAATCCTTGCGCATCCTTTAAAGACTTGAGCGTATGTTGTTGCTTTCTTGCATTATACTGATTCGTCATTTTATCGCTTTATACTGGCCATTGAGACAGATTTTCGTTATCAGCCATCAGTAAAAAACAGGGGAGCGTAGATGATAAAGTTTATTTTATTCTTCGTTGGTTTTGTGCAACTTCAACTTAGTTGAGAACGCTCGTTACTCGAAACTTTTATATTGAGTAAACTGCTACTCAGTTTTTTAAATGTTTTTCGGTCAATACATATATTCAGCATATTAGAAATTATTAATAATGACCCTTAACGAAGTCCACTTGGGCTGCCTGTGGTCGTAAAAAGTGTAGTAACTACCTTACTGAAGTGTAATCCAAGGGCGGGGTGCAAGTGCACCCGTTGCTATATGGTTTTACAAAACAGAATGCACGTGTGGAGTGCACGTGTGCCTATGGCTACATGATTTTATCGTGCGGAATGAACGTGCAGGGATTTGCTCACAGTCAATTGGGTATCGTTGCGTTCCTTCCGTTTCTACTAGTGTCTCTATAACAGAAACGTTTAGATGTGTAACAACCCATTAATTTTATTATGTCATGGGAAATTTTAACGAGAAAATATTTAGCTCATAAAGCGGTCGAAAATCTCTTTGAGGTTGTCTTTTTGAGTCTCAGTAGCAGCCGGTCAATTTTTTTTCAATTGGCTAAATTACCAGTAGTGCGATGGATTTCTTTCTTTTTTTATTCAAAGAGCACACGGAACGTTCCCAATCAAACTATCGTAAATATATCTATAAGCATATAACTGACGTGACATCTTGGTCTCGCAAGGTAGGTGTATTTCCCTTGGAAAATACGATTCGCTATATTACGTAACAACAATGACTGTGAATTATAAGGCTTTCGTGACTTCTTCGCGAGACGCTTCAGATCTTTATCTTACATGTAAATTCAATCAGTTTTTGGTTTTGTTTGTTTGAACTCTCAATACTCTTTATGGCGCTTGAGCGTTGTACTCACCAACATTTACCTCTCTTAGAAAACTATAATCTATTAGATTCGGAAGGTTGGTAGATACCTATCAGGAATTTTAATACGTAATATCAATAACATAGGTCAGCCAAAGTACATCAAAACATTAACATTTCTTTCGTGATGTGGAGATGTTATGGCTTCGTAACGGGAAATCAAAATTTACATTTTTTCCTCAAACACGATGTTCAGTGTTATGATAGTTTTCTGCTCCTAATTTGCGCTTTTACGGCTGGAATGGTTATTTTCCAACCCGTTGGGCGATTAATTGTGAACTGCTTGACAGAAGAGTAAACAATGCGGCGAAACCGGAGAAACTGTCATCAATCGCGCGATTTCCGGGAGAGTAGAATTTCAGGAAGGTGATATGTTCGGAGTGCGCATGCACCCATTTCAACTAGATGATTCATGATGAATGCACGTGCGGAGTGCACGTGTGCCCAGTAAGTAAACCGGAAATATCACTGCTTCCTGAGAATCATACAAACCGCTATTTTACGTAACGACAATGAATGTGGATCATACGGGCTTCGTAAGGATCTTGAGGAGACTTCTTCGCGAGACGCTGCGAATCAAGAATTATTTCCTGGGATTCGTCTTTACTCTTGACAATTGATTTTCAGCACTTTCGAATGTAAGTCATCATACAATCCATTTTGTGCCTCGCGAATATTGAATCGTCGCTATGAATTTCGAACGAAAATATAAATTACGGTTCAAAGCTGCAATAACTATTGTACAGTTATATTAATGTTGGGCGAACAACGCTCGAGTGTGGCGCTCACGCAAGGCGTTTGTTGTGACGTCCGTTTACAGCATGTTTCAGTTAATGTTCACTTCCGTAGCAAGTTAAACCTTGGCACATAAATGCGTATGTATGCTTTTCAATATTAGCTGTCATCATTCCCAGAAGAAGTCTCAGCTAGAGACGAAACGCGTCGGAAAAGTTACAACAACGAGAAATCTGCCTTTGTACTTCTCACTAGCCTCCGTTAGAAAAAAAAAACATTAAAAAAGATAAATCTTATAAATTGCCACAATCTGGAGGAAGAGTTTCGTTCAAGAAATCAGATGAAGACTTCAAAAAAAACGCGACAACGCTTTGCACCTAAGTCACGCTCACTCCGGAATCGATGGGCCTGAGATCAAAGTGATATACACCGTATAAAATCTTTCGTTAAATCCTTTTCGGCTTGAACTAAAAAATACTTCTTTAAATATTGGGTTCGATATTGGCTGAGAGGAAAAATTTTTTTATTAGCTGTTCTGCATGGCGTGTAGTTTACCCGTAGCTCTGACAATCTGTCGATCTGTCGCGTTTCGATTATTTCACCTTTTGGGAGAAATTATATCCCATTTCGAATTTCATATTCTCTTAATGTGGGCTGATAACAGAACGGAACAAATCCTTTTTTCCGCTCGTAAATTGCGGAAGCAGCTGGAAAGCGAGGGCGATGTTGTTTCAGGTATTATCGTGACCCTTTCACTATACACACGTATGACTTATCACATCACGTGTCCTGGATTGGAACATTTTCAAAATGGCCGTCAAATAATCATCAGAAAAAATAATATATTGATTCTGCGCAAAATATCGTTTATTTGCTCATTTAGGATTCTTCAACCCAAGATGAATGTATTTAATTTTCTAGTGTTTTTAGTTTTCTTTTTTATTTATTGATTTTTTTGGTTAAAAGTAATTCTTTTTTAGCGTATCGAGCGGTATGTTACTCGTACCAATCAGATCGCAGCATATAAGGGTATCTCGCACCTGTCAGATCACAGCATTAGGTATGCTTGCACCAATTAGAGTATTGTCATGTATGCCAATCATGTTTAGCCTAAGTTTCTAAAAATTGGACCGTGACGACATGTTTCACGACGTCTGATTTTTGCCTTGTTTTACAACATGGCACAGTTTTTGCGTTCCATTATCCTAATATGGTAAAATGGTTTAATAATGGAAAATATCGGGTGTCTCGAAAACCTATGGACCTATGACCTTGATAACTAAGACCTTGACACCTTGGCGCATTGAGGAACTGAAAAGTACACGAGGTCAGCTCTCCCTGTTGGGATTAGTTGGTTTTGAGACGAAAAGTGTAATAAGTATGGCATTATTGTTTACATTGATTTAATTGGTGTTCTATAGCTACCGCTGTAAACTATACAAAGATGTCGAATTGTAAAACAAGACATAATTCACAGATCCATATGGGCCCATGGAAAACGCTGGAGAACAATTCCGGATGGCATCCAGATAGCTATCGATCGTGGCTTGTTTGTGCGGCATCTCTGTTATCCGTTGTTGTGGTTTCGGGGATTGCTTTCAGTTATGGTTTACTCCTGCCATCCTTGATGGATGCTTTTGAAGGTACTCGACAAGAAACAGGTAAGTTACAAGATTAACATCAATTTCGCGTTTAAAATAATAACGAAAAAGGAACAAATATGTACACGGCACTAACATTCATCAAGATGATGCGGTAGAATGCACATGTACCCATAGCCACGTGGTTTTATTTTTCAACAAGATGATGCGTGCGGAATGCACGTGCAGAGAAATTCGAAGCTTTGCTCTCCTCTCGTTTTGGGGCTTGCATTCAGTTATGGTTTACGCCTAGCGTCCATAAGTGTGCTTTTGACTCGAGAAGAAACAGGTACTTAGCAAGAACACAAAATATCGATTTCGCGTCTGAAATAATGATGATAATAATAATAATAATAATAATAATAATAATAATAATAAAAAAAAATAAGTGAGGGGCACTTACATTCAAGATCCATCAGTCAACACTGAACCAGTGCCAAGAGACCATTTACCCATCCTCTCTCGCCCAGGGTCGTTTTAAAGGGCGAACCGACGAGGCATGCAAGGTATGCTAGCCATGCGAGCCATCGCAAAATGTATTTTATGAAAACCTTTTTCCTCGTGGAAATATATGAAAAATGTTATATTTCGTTATTGTTCCGCAGCAAGAAAATGCATACAGAGTAACAGTCGTCATGCGACGTTGTATCACGGTCGCTGATATTTATTGGAAGAGCCTGGGTCAAACGAATTACTCTCCCCTTCTTGGATGGATTTTTCTCTCCTTAGCTGTGTTCTTACCTGGTGTTTTTTTTTTTTTTTTTTTTTGCAGAATCAAGCCTTTTATTCTTTTTCGATCTTTGTTGTGGGAATCGAGCATCCTTGTCGCTTGTTCCTCTTAAGGCTTTTTCCGCTGTCGACTTTGGAGCATTTTGCAGCATTGATGATGCATATACGATCATGTATAATTAAAACCTCTTTTGATAATTAAGTTCATTGCCAGCTATTATTATATTGACATTAAGAGAAATTTGTAGAACATGACAGGAATTGCTGTAATTCACCATGAGTACGTAAAATACGATAAAATACAGTTTATATTATGTTGAAAAAATAGCAATGGTCTTTTAGTTACCTAGAAATCCTTAGGTTTTTTATGGTAACATAAAAAGCATAAGGACTATTGTTGCATTGTCGTACGTTCATTACAGTTGGTTTTTCAGTGAATTTAGTTGTTTCTATAATTTGACTTCACACCTTGCACCATGTCTTGCATGCCTCGTACGCCTCGCCGCCTCGCGTATTGGTGAGGGTAACACTATTGCCGACAATAATTCTTAATGTTTAGCGTTTCTTTCCATTTACTCTACTATAAACTGATGTTCGTCCTTTTCGTTGCGTTGCAGCATGGATTGGCACATTGTACGTGGGGCTCTCTTATCTCGTAGCTCCATTATCTGCTCACATCAATGATCGTTATAGCTACAGGTTTGCCGCTATTCTGGGATCCCTCTTAGGAATTATTGGTTTTATCTTTGCTTCATGGAGTTCCGATCTGTGGATGATGTTTTTAACATTTGGCTTAATGTCTGGTATTGGGCATGGATTGATTTTCAATACTTCCGTTTTGGTGATCCTGCAGCATTTCGTGAAATGGCGTTCAGTAGCTGTCGGTATTGTGGCTTCAGGGCCAGCTATTGGCATGTTTGTCTTCTCCCAAATCAGTCGATTGTTATTAAACACGTTTGGATGGCCGGGGGCAATGATAGGATACGCCATCTTGTACTTTGTATGCGGATTGTGTGCCACTATGTTCGTGACACTAAAGACATTTAAGGAAGACAACAGCGACATCAATTCTCATGGAATAAAACGTGAAGAGTCAAAAACATCATCTCCCCTCAGAAATCGTCATTTTCTGATTATGTTTTCTTCATTTGTTATCATTCACTTTAGTTATTATGTTCCCACTATACACATAGTAAGTATCAATTTGATGTTTTGGTTGATAAACAGACTGGCTATACTGAATTGCAATCTTATCACGTTATGATACTTCGTCCTAGCCGAGACAGTCGCCTTGCGTAGAGTGAGAACTAAAGAAACTTATGGAGATGTGGAAGTTTGTGTAGTCAGAAATGTTTGTCGGATAAACTTAAACGAAATAGACAGTAAGACTGTGAAGGGACGACAGACAGCTAAACAAGAAGGGTGATCCGTTGCGCAGATAAACGTCGTGGTAAAAAGACAAGAGGAGGGCAAAGAAACTTGTTGTTGTCAAGTTACTCTCTACTGCGAAATTTAAACCAGACAGGCAGATAGACAGAGTGACAAACGGTTATTTGGACATTCTGCCTGAAGGAAAGACAACGGGTCATGCAGACGGTATGACGGGTAGGGAGGCAAGAGGTACTAAGGTAATCACGTTTGCTGGAAGACAGTAAGACAGACAGACGAACACACTTGCAGAGAGACAGACAGTTGGAAAACACGTAGGTAGGCATGTTGACAGGTAGTTGGGCGGTAGGCAGGCAGACAGGCAGGAAGAAAGGTAAATAGACAGGCAGGAAGACAGAGACAGTGGGACATGTAGGCAGACAGTCGGGTGTGTGGGCTGACAGAGACAGTCAGGCAGGCAGGCAAGCAGACAGAGACAGTCCGGCAGGCAGGCAGACAGAGAAAGTCAGCAAATAAGTAAGTAAACCGGTGGGCGGTTAGGCATAGACACGTAGATTAAAAAATCATTTGGGATGACAGACTGATCGAAATACAAACTTTCAGGAATATACGGGGATGTTTCGCAGATGAACTGATTTATCATGAAATTAGCGCCATGCCAGTTTCATGATGCTCCGATCCGATCCAAAATATGAAACATGAATAAAGACTGAAGTAACTTTTGATGGGCCCTTTATTTTTTTCGTTCTCCAGGCAAAATACTGCGTAGAAGAACTCGCGATGTCCGGAGAAAGTGTTTCCTTGTTATACACTTACATGGCCGTAGCTTCCTTTATCAGTCGCCATCTTTTCTGCAAATTGGGAGACTTTCCATACTTCAATAGATTCTATCTTTATCAGGGGGGCATGACCATCAGTGGGCTATGTATCATAAGTATTCCTGTAGCAAGGTCGTTTGTGACCATACTGATACCATTAATGGGATTTGCTCTCATGGATGGATCACTGGCGGGGCAACAGTCTCTACTTGTATTGGAATGTGTGGGACATCACAATGTGAACCATGCGTGGGGTTATATAATGCTTTTTGCAGGAATTAGCGCTAGTGTTGGACCTCCTTCGGTCGGTAAGTTGAATTTAATGTTGCAGTTACAGGCCATGGATTGGAAATTGTCTCTATTTAACTCCCACCACAAACAATCCACTCATTTTTATCTAGTGCACTTATGGAATGACGTTTTTCTGATAGGTCTTATGGCTGACATGCTTGGCTCTTACACTATCCCATTTTATACTGCGGGCGTGGTGCTGATAGTAGGGGCCTCCATCACATCACTGATGACTTGTGTAAATCAACAATCCGAAGAAATTGACGCCCACATCGTTCAGTCAGAAGTGGAAGAACTTTCGGTTGCAGAAAAAATAACTGTATTGTAGAAATGACATTTTTTTTTGTCTTTAGTTTTCCTACGTTTTGATCGGTTGCTTTAATTAAGCCTTGAAATGATACTAGTTGCTTTGTTTAACTGTTCTGTCCTCGTTGTCTCCTAAAAATGCAATTTATGGCAATTTATATCCTGAGAATGAAAGATAATGGATATCGTAGAAAAAAGGTTAGAGCTGATGGTGAATCAGGTCATTTAGAACACACGACTGTTGTTCAGTCGTTCATGATATCAACAGCGAATTGCTCTGTATTCTAGTCAATCTCAATAAATTGTGGGTATGTAGCCTTCCTTTGTCCTCACGATCTAAAAGCATTTATCACGGAGGCGTGGATCAATGCAGGAATATTTGGAAGCTTCCATCCGAAGCGATAACATTCAGCTTTAACAGAAGCGGTTACATGGCGGTCACTAAGCTCGTTTTATTCTACATCGGCTTGGAGCAACTTCACTTTTGTTTAGAACACCTTGTACTTGAATTTTTCATACCGAACTGTCACTTCAGTTTTTGAGAGTTCTTCCGGCAATACATATATGCAGCATATCAGAAATTACTAGTAATGACCCTTCATATAGTCAGCTTGGGCTTCCTGTGATCGTTAAAATGGTGTGACTACAGTAGCAAAATATACGAAAATGAATGGAATGCACGTGCTGAGTGCACGTGGATTCATACCAAAAATAGTTTGTTTCAAGAAGATGATGCGTGCGGGATGCACGTGAGAAGTGCACGTGCGCCCATAGCTACATGATTTTACCACAGTCGAACATGTATCAAGCGGTACCGTATTTAGCGGGCACCGTGTATTATGCGGTCGGTTGTCGAAGATCCGAATTTATTCCCTTTATTTTTAGTTACTGCATTTTTCACCTCTGGTAAGCGGTCGTGGTCCCAATGGTCTCTTTCTGTTTATCCCTGTATTAAACAGTCACTTCGAGTAAAACCACTCAAGTTCACCTAAGAACAACCTTTCAAGTAAAATTAGATTCATTTTTATCTCCCGAAATTTATACTTGCAAACATTTTTAGTGAATTTTGCACGCCAAGAGGTCAATTAAGGAATGAAATGGCATTTTTCATAACGATCCTATTCTGTAGAGCCCGCAGTGATTCCCTGGGTGACCGCTCAGCTGTATTACAAGATGGTCCGTGCAGAATGCACGTGTGGGGTTCACGTGCGCCCCTAGCTGGGGAATGCACGTGCAGAGAAAGTCGTAACTTGTTCCGGCGTTTGTTGTGATTCCATCGTGTTCTAGGAGGTTAATTGACGCCATGACAAATACCAATACACAGGGACCCACACGAACAATGTGACCGTTTGTGTATTTTGAAAGGGAGTCTTAAAAGGTTGTCATCATTGTATTAAATCATGACGAGGAATCTCCATTTTCATCCAGATAAGCGCAATGTTACATGAATTGTGTATTGACTTTGCTGTAGCTGAAGACCGCGAATTTGGAGATTCTACGGATTTTTTGTTTGCGGTTGCGTTTAAAGGGTACTAGAAATATCACCGGTTCACACTCAGTCGTCGATGAGGAAAACGCTATCCTGATAAACGTTTAGGCGAGTAACAATCTGCTTAACTCTGATTTATTGAAAAAAGGTTTTAAACAGCACAATAACGAGAAAAACACTTTAATTAGGCTGTTATGTAACCCATTGACCTCTAAGAGTGACAAGCATCGAAAGTAATCTCTAATTCACGTGTCAAAGTCAGGAAAATAAAAAATTATCACCTATCATAGAAGCTCATGATTGCTATACACATTCTCCTTGTCATCACCTTAGGAAATATATAGAGAACAGTATAGAGAATATGCCTACTGATGTTAGGGTGTCAGTTAAAAAGTTATTGAGGGACCGTTGATTTGATCCATTCTAAAATTCTCCGCCCCCTCGCTCGCCAGGGGATGAATAACGATTGGTCCCTAACCGTGGTTTGACCACTTTGCCTTTATAGCCATTCTCCTTTTGGTTTTTGTTGCGTCACTTTGAAACCGAAAATATCACCGTTCCTCATCAGGCCTGTTTCTCATTAAGTCGGTGCGGGTATTTATAACACGCTGTCCAATTCTATCTGGATTCAACTTGGTTACTCAACTTATGTCAAGTAAGTGACGATATAACATTTTCACTCCAAGGAAAATTTCAATCGGGGAATAATTTAAATATAAACTGGACTAAAAACATTTTTTTTTTAAGATCGTGTTTTTGTGACAAGCTGCCGGTCAGAATTTCCACAAGAGCAAAATACCGGCAGAGTGATTTCGATCTTATTCTACTTTTTTTTTTGGTTGTTTTTTTTTTTTGACGAATGCAAGGAATGAATCCCCAAACTATTGTACATCTATTAAGAAGTACTATAAGATCGTAAATAGCCTCGAAATTCTCGACTATTGCTTAGTGAGGCTCGCTTGTTGTGTGACAGTTCCACGATTATATATTCTGGGTCGACTTCCGGTTACTCGTGGCTTGCAGTATTTTACCCAAATGGCAATATATGCGAAACAGGGTTGTCGCATCCGTCTTGAGGGGAATTGAAGAAAAAAGGCAACAGATCGTCAATGGACTTTTTTTTTTTTAATTCTTTCGGCTATAGCTTTGTTTATATATATATATATATGTAAATATAGAATCCCCTGATGAGAGAGTAATCACGAAACAGGCTTGTAAGAACGAAAGCATATTCTCTTTGTTTTTTTCCTATCTCAAAAATATACATATATATATATATATATATATATATATATATATGTATTTAAAGACACCGTC
The DNA here is from genome assembly GCF_036669915.1 of Pocillopora verrucosa. Classification (NCBI taxonomy): domain Eukaryota; kingdom Metazoa; phylum Cnidaria; class Anthozoa; order Scleractinia; family Pocilloporidae; genus Pocillopora; species Pocillopora verrucosa. Next base: position 4,266,300 of record NC_089325.1, read on the forward strand.
AATTGTACAGTCAGCGATCTCGTTCCAAAAGATATCGATATCTCTTTTAAGCCATAGTTATATAACTAGAAATTGATAACTTAAACTCGATGATATAACATATCATTCGCGTGGATATTTTGCTAGTTACGTAATATTTATCGATCTTCGTAGGGGGGCGAGGTAAATAACGATTAATAAGCAAAACTTCCGCTCGTAATATATGGAAACCATCAGTAAAGTTTTTATTTCTAGTGTTTATTTTGGCTTCTAGCCTTCGAAATACTTTTCAATTCTGAGCATCGTATCGATGGCGTAAGGCTGTGAAAACAGGTTTTTTGCCCTTGCAAATAACAGGATGGACGTGGAAAACTCAAATAAACTCTTACTGAAAGGGCTCTTCCTGGGGAATACTCGCAGGCAGCGCGAAGGTTGGAATCTGTTGCGGCTGTTGACTACCCTTAAGACAAAATAGTCTCGCAGTAAACTTCGCTTCAATCACGTTTTAATCCTCGGTCTTGGTATGTCCAGATACACCAAAGTACTTACCCAAGATACTTTACAACGCAGTTCTATTTAAGCCTAAATTACAACGGATTAGGTAATGGTATTAATTATCTCAGTAAAGGAATACAAGGTTAAGCTTGAATTATCTGAGACATTTTTATAGCTACAATTGGCTAGAAAGGAATTTCGCCTCTTACAAGATTTATCACTTTCAAAACAGCACAGGTAGATAACAACTAAAGAAAAGTCTAGGACAGGTAACGGTTAAAGTTTAACTATAATTACAGATATAGCAACAACAACAGGTAGTATTTACGCTTTGCTGAGCTTAGCAAAAGTTCCATGTTGAATTTATGTTTTTCAATAGCGTAAGTCCAGTAAAATTAACAAGTGAAACTCCTCTTGTTACAAAGTGTGTGCAAAAGAACAGAACAGCAAAAATTAAACAAATTAAACGTTCTTCAAAACGAACAAAAAGATCCGATGCTCTTAATGCTCGTTGCTAAAATTCATTCTCAAAGAAAGAAGAAAATCAGAGTTTGGGTCTTTCATAGCAACCATTTCCTTGCTCTGCTCTCCGTCCGTATTTTTACCGTCTATTATTTAAGCAAGAGACCACTCTCACTATGGGTTTACCGGCGTAATAACCCACGTGGGAAGTTGGTTGAACAAACTTATCGGCCTCGTGATGATTCGACGGTGTTCATTGATTACTGATTTTGGTTAAACAATACGATAAGTGTAAAGCTTGCGACATGATTCTTTCCTGAATTTCATTTAATAGTCTCCTAGAGCTACTACATACACTTTACAAAGATGTCGAAATGCTTAACAAGACAAAGTGTAGTCCGATCGGACGTAGGGGAAGCATTGGAAAACAATTCAAGATGGTACCAGGACTGCTGTCGATCGTGGTTTGTTTGTGCAGCATCACTGATGTCAGTTATTGTCGTTTCCGGGATTGCATTTAGTTATGGTTTACTGTTACCGTCTTTGATGGATGCGTTTGAGGCTTCCCGACAAGAAACAGGTAAGTGGCAAAGGTATAAAACATCAGCTTTATCCGTCTTGAATAGAACATGTGTCCAGCACCCATCACCCAACACTGACCAAATAACAACAACGACAACATTGACCGACCGATCATACTTTTTAATCTTCTATACTGTTAAACGACAAAATCAAAACAGATCTTACCTTAAAGCATTGTAAGAGCTTCATTACCACGGTGTTGGAAATATGAATGGAAATAACATATTAGCATAAGCCATTCAGTTAAAAAAAAATATTGTAAGAAGTTGATGATTTCCTATTTAGATGGCGGTCTTACTTTGTAAGTAGAGTGATTGTTATATTTTTTTTTCTGGGAGAAAATGGTCCATTTAACTCCACAAAAGTTTGTTAGTGCTTATGGCATATTATCCCATCGCGAGTTTGACATCAGTTTCTACCATGATTAAAACTTGCCGTGAAGCATTTCAATTATCTTGCGGTAAGATATATTTCAATCGGCGCTTGATGAGTAGGAGAGTCGTTTGATCTGCTAAAAAAATTAATCTCGCGCATGAATTCCTGGAAATTCTTACTTCTTATACTTTCGATTCTTTACAGGTTTGTTTTTATGTTAATTTCATATCGAACTCTCGATCAAGAAAGTAATTCTTAATTTTTTTAATTTAGCACGTTCAACACCTCTTTCTGTAAGGCGATTTAAGGTGTAAATTTTTCATTCCGCACTGAATTTATAATCAGTTGACTTATATGAACGGCTCGAATAATTCTCTGTTTATTTTGTTGTTATGTAACAGACTTCAAGGGCTACTTTCTATTTAGTTATCTTTTAAGTGTAATTCTAATCTAAGCAACGGTTTCTTTATAATTTCTACATTACCAATCTTGTTTTTGTTTTGGCTGATCTTACCGCAAAAGTATGAAATTTTAGGTGGAAATTTGTTTTCGAATGAGTCAACAAACCGATGGTGCATTACTTAGTATGCGGGAACTGTTTCACGTAATTCAATGTGACTCACTGGTGAAGTAAGACGTTCGTCAAATATTAACAGCTTGCCAATTGTCGCCTTTATGAGCTGAAAACCGACATGTTCCTGTAGTTGTTGCGTTATACCCCGAGCTAGCAAGTTGTTTTGAGTTTTTAAGAAAAGAAATAAAGAAAGTATGAACTGTGCAAGGAGTGTTAGAAATTTTTCCAACAATACACTAACTTTCAGCCTTTTGCATTGCAGCGTGGATTGGTACATTGTATGTAGGATTCGCCTTTCTTGTTGCTCCGTTGTCTTCTTACATCAATGATCGTTTCAGCTACAGGTTTACCGCCATTCTGGGATCCCTCTCAGGAATTATTGGTTTCATCTTTGCTTCATGGAGTTCCCATCTGTGGATGATGTATCTAACATTTGGTTTAATGTCTGGGATTGGGCATGGGTTGATTTTCAGTACTTGTAATTTGGTGATTCTGCAGCACTTCGTAAAATGGCGGTCAGTAGTTGTTGGTATTGTTGCTTCCGGGCCAGCCATTGGCATGTTTGTCGTTTCCCAAATCACTGACGTGTTCCTTAGTACGTTTGGATGGCCGGGGACAATGAGGGGATACGCCATCTTGTTTTTTTTTTGCGGATTGTGTGCAACTGTGTTCATACCTCGGGAACAGTTTGAAGAAGACAACAGCGAATTTAAGTCTCAGAAACTCGGAATCGAACACGAAGAATCAGCCACTTCATCTCTATTCAGAAACAGCAATTTTCTGATTTTGCTTACTTCTTTCGCTGTTGTTAACATGAGTTTTTTTGTTCCCTCTATACACATAGTAAGTATCAGTTTGATATTTTTGTTTAGTTGACTTGCACTTCATGATAACCTGATAGCGGGCAGGTAGGTGCACAGACGTGCAAACAAAAAATCATTCAGGGACACAGACCGAAATGTAAGCTTTGATTCATCTCGAAACAGGCAACACTTCTTTTGTGCTTTTCCGATCCCTACTCATGAGCCGTTAATGGAGAAGACGTAGTTTCCACTTCTGACCAGCCTTTTTATCATTTTAATTATTCTTCAGGCAAAATACTGTGTGCAGGAACTCCATATGTCCGAAAAGCATGTTTCCATGTTATATACATATATGGCTGTGGCATCCTTTATCAGTCGACATATTTTCTGCAAATTGGGAGACTTTCCGTACGTTAATAGATTCTATCTTTATCAAGTTGGAATGACTATCAGTGGACTATGTATCTTATGCATTCCAGTAGCAAGGTCGTTTGTTTCCATACTGATGCCATTAATTGGGTTTAGACTCATGGATGGAGCAATGGCGGGGCAACAGTCTCTGCTTGTGTTGGAATGCGTGGGACATCAAAAAGTAAACCGCGCGTGGGGTTATATTATGCTTTTTGCAGGGATCAGCGCCACTATTGGACCTCCGTTAATCGGTAAGTTCGAGCCAAAGGTTGCAATCAGTTTTCACGGATACGAGATTGTTTCAATGAAACCTGTATCATTGACCACCCACCCACTCGTACATGCTTATGTAATAACTTTTTTATTATTTTTGATATGTAATAACTTTTTGATATTTTCCAATTTGTGATAGGTCTCATGGCTGACGAGCTTGGCTCGTACACTATCCCATTTTTCACTGCGGGTGCGGTGCTGATAGCAGGGGCCTCAATCACTCAGCTGATGACCTGTGTAAAACAAAAATCAGGAGAAAGTGACGGTCGCATTGTTAAGTCAGCCGTTGAAGAGCTTTTAATCATGGAAAAAGTTACTGTATTGTAAGAACTGATGAACACTTCTGAAGCAACAGTGACCACGAAAATATCTGATTTCACTTATGAGTTATTCAGTCAGGTCGTTTAGCGAAAGTGACTTTTTTTTCTTAAAATTAAATTAGATCGGCTACTTTTTATGTGCCCTAAAATAATACTGGTTACTTTGTATCAGGGACCAGCCATTTTTTATCGTTAGGAGGTAAATCTTATAAATTATCGCGTAAAATAAATTACCTTGAAAAAATATTTTCGTGAAAACCATCAACTCTTATCAACGAAATCACCATCAAAGACAAGTAGATGCTCATTTGCTTGTGCCCAGGCGCTAGTAATGATTTAGGGACCACTAATAAAAATTTCTGTCAAACCAACATGTACCCGGTATACTTTTCATGACTTCATCGAATCATATCTCAAGGACCACGAGAACTGGGGTCGCTGCAGCTCCCGTCTTGATTCTTGAAACGCCTAAGAAATGGTGCCCCTTGTTTTTCTCTCCTCTCCCCATCAATTCGTTCTGCTTTGATCCATCGAAATGCCCATCAGAGAAGATCATCCAGAACACGGGATCCCTTGGACAGTCATTCATGTTATCACCGGCATATTTTTCTGTATCCATGTCAACCTCGATGAATTGCGCGTAAGTAACCTTGATTCAGCCATTTTTCTTGGCATCATTCTCGGAGTTTTTGGATTTGCCGTTCTCATTTTCCTCAACCCCCTTTCATGACTTGAGTAGTCGCATTGCTTCCGGGCGTTATTTTGATTCACCATCAGTTTACCGATTTGTGTTGAACCTAACAATAAACTTTTAAATGATCCAGCGTTTGTAAACAAAATAGCGTTGAGGGGGGAGGGGATAGATAATTGAGCTCATTTTACTTTAAGATATGCGAAGCGTAAGAAGGAGTAATGAGAGGGGTTCAATATGTGTTCAAATTTCGTGACGTTGGCAGGGCTTTAGGAGTTTGAGGAGCATGCATCTTATCAAAAATGACGGGCCGATTGCCAATATGGCAAGTCAATTGGGAAGACTTTTAATTTATGGAGATTACGGCTTATTTTTGCTCTGGACGTGTTCCGTGGTATAACCCAGTGATCAAAACTTAACCCATCTACGATTCCCTCTAAATATCCTCTTCAATCTTAAGGTGGGAACGAATTTAATATCAAGTTTACTTTGCAACCCGATGCCTGCTCCAGCGAAATGAACAATAATGTTCTACAATCTGCATCTAATGAAGCGAATTAAAGCTGTTAAATACAAATCCATGAAAACAGCGTGAACACTTGAATACATGTGGTTTGCATATTTTTTACACATGCGTCGTCGTGGATTATGACCCGTCGTTTAAAAGTTAACCCTAAAACGAAAAGTTTCTATTCTTTTTCTTAAAATGATAAGAAATTACGGCAATTTTTTTTTTACTTTTACCATTATTTCAGGTACATTCTCTCTATTGTTTGTCTTTGCCAACAAAGGGTGGCAATGTAATCATGTTTCACAAGAAAAAGTTTCTTTCAATACCGTCATCATCATAATCCTCATCAAAGGTTTATTCTTTCCTTTGCCTGTTTTCTCCGCCATTTAACCTAAAGTGTGGTTATTCTTTCAGTTACTAAAAGTTCTTCCTTGTAAAATTGCACCTCTTTTTCTTCTTCAAAGTCAGCATGTTGCTTTACAAACGGCATCAGTGAGATGATTGACGCGCCTGTTATCAGCACCACACCCGAAGTGTAAAATGGGATAGTGTAGGAGCCAAGCTTGTCTGCCATTAGACCTAAACACAAAAAGTAATGCAAAATTAAGCCTTGTGCTCCCGATATTTTGGCAGTTTACAAACGATAGAGCACATTCTACTGAATGAATGTGAATTTAGAAACGATATTCGCAGTAATGAACACTTCTTATGTAGTAGTGAAAATAAATAATTTTAAGGCATTTATTCATCAATTCACGGGTTTATTACGAACTAACGTAATGACCAGCTCCCAGTTGGCTTGTTAGCTCAGTTAATAGGGCACTGCACCGATATCGCAAAGGTCATGGGTTCAAATCCTCTACAGCCCTAGATTTTTTTAGGCCTCATTTTCAGTACTGCTTAAGTAGTGTTCATTACTGGGAAGATCGCTTCCAAATTCATTTCTTAAACCGCATTCACATATATGATTTTCAGATATTTACCGCCGTGTAAAAGAAAAATTGAACTATATGAAACAGGTAATTAGAGGGGAAAAACTGTCAGAAAGAGTCTATTAGAACGCAAAGTGAAAACAATAATCCACTTAAAGGAAAAGAGAGGAAAAGAAAAATTATACATCAACCAATCAACGTTTAAACATTAATTCACTTGTGATTTATCGTCATACCCACGATAAGCAAAACAAATTTCTTAGAATCAGAGAAGCTCACCAGCCAATGGTGGTCCAATGGATATAGTAATGCCCATGAAGAAGTTCAAGTAGCCCCAAGCTTGATTGAATTGGCGTTGTTTGACGCATTTTAAAAGTAAGAGAGAGAATTGACCCATTGAAGATCCTTCCATGAGGCCGAGGACTGTAAAAATCGCTACCAAAGATCCATATGACGTTGCTAATGGAAGACATATGACACACAATCCGCTGATTGTCATACCTCCCTGGTACATATGGAACCTGTTGAAGTGACGAAACTCTCCAAGTTTGCAAAATAAATGACGACTGAAGAAGGACGTTGTCGCCAAATATATGAATAACATAGAAGCTCTGTCTCCAGAAATGTTCAGTTCTTGTTCGCAGTGCTTAATCTACGGAGAAATATGCAGTGGTTCACTCATTCCAAGTCCGATGGGTCGGTTTTAGTTTAAACGCAATAAGTGTTTAGCAGCAGGAGAGTTACAGCCACACAATAAATCGGGCGCGTCGCTTTCCCACTTTTCCAACGTGCACTTTTTGGTGGCTTGCGTTTCATGAAAATTTTATATTGATATTTGTGCAATAGAAATTTAATTTAATTAAATAATTGTCATTAACTTTTCAACGCATTTTCGACTTTATTTGCGCAACTACCTACGACAAGGTAATGATATGATGGCACGACTTGGATTGCGCATGGGACTACTAGTAAACAGCTCCACGCTTAACTTTGATAGGACTTCACTTGTACACACCCGAACTTCAACCTCTTTAATTGAAACTGGTTCTTTTAAAGATTTTTTTCACTCAGATGATTACACAATCACCAGTCTGGTGACCAACTGATATTTCTTTCTCTTTTTCTCTTATTCCTAGAAATTGTCATGTCCACTAGCTTTGAGAATCAACGGTAGTTTCATCAAAAAGGCTGTTGTTTTGATGATGAACGGCCAAATTTCAAGGACTGGCTAGAAACGCAATAAGTGTTTGGCAGCAGGAGAGTTAAAACCATTGAATAAGTTGGGCGCGTCGCTTTTCCACTTTTAAAAGTGGGAATGGTTGAAAAGTGGCCAAAATTTTCTTCTGTCCATTCATTACAGCTCGAGTATTAAAAACAATTAGTGGTGTATAATAATACTTACGATGTGTACGGCTGGAACAAAGAAGCTTATATTAACAACCATGAATGAAGACAACAGGACGAGAAAAGGACGATTTCCAAAGAGAGATGAATTTTCTTTCTCCTCTGCTTTTTCATCCGCAGCCATGCCACCCTTGTTATTCTCTGAGCGGTCCACTGGTACAAAAACAAGCGAACACAAACCGCATAGCAAATAGAAACCTGCAAACCCTTGTAGCGTGCCTTGCCATCCAATTGTATCCAGCAAGCCTTGGGTGACTTGAGTCATAACAAGCATGCCTATGGCTGTCGCGGACGTCATTATACCAACGGCCAAAGAGAGCCGTCTAACGAAGTAGTCCACGATGGCTACCATACAAGAGTTGTAAATCATCCTATGGCCAAAGCCTGACATGAGTCCATACGTCGGGTACATCATCCACAGTTTAGGAGACAAAGACGCCAGAGAAAATCCAATGACCCCTGTGAGGGCTCCCACCATGGCAGTGACCCTGTGGCTAAAGCGATCGCTGATCAGAGAACCCAGAGGACTTAAGACATAACCAAAAGCGAGGTTTAACGATCCAATCCAGGCTGAAAATGAATTTTATGTAGGTGCTTTTATGATCACATTGTGACTTTGAAATATGTAAAACTGCCGCAGAGGTAGGGTTCATGAATATATATATTCACCCCTTATATGCATTTCTAGGGGTCATGCATCTTCGGTTATCAGCTCATATGCCGAGTCACCTAATATTGAAATTAAAATTGTTGAATATTTTTTATGTTTCCATTACCTGTAGATTGCCTGGATGCTCCAAAGCTTTCCATCAGAGGAGGAAGGAGCAAGCCAAAGCTATAGCCGATCCCCGATACAATTATGACTAAAATGACTGAGGCCACGCACACTACCCACGACCAACAACTGTCCGGACGGCATGTAGGTTTTTTTTCTACTACCATCTGACTTTCTTGGCTGGAATCTTGAGCAGGTGAGTTCACCATGATTGTGTTTTCAATGTGCTTCAAAGAAATCATTCGTTTAGTTGATATATTTGATATAAACACAGAAACATTCTCGTTCACTGGTAAGAAGAAAGAGCTTAACTTGTCTAGGCAATTAAGCTTATTTTGGTGATTTCAGCTGAAGATTTTCTTCTCTGGTATTCTAGGTCGTTTTACCACTTGTCGAGTCAAGACGAGAAAATTTTCGGTAAAAAACAATTTTTGTCCAGGCCTATATCTTTAGGCTTCTCGGTAATCTAAGAAATCTGAAAATTTAAAGTTGCTTTCAGCTATTTGTTGGTCTTCGATCGATTCAATCTCACTGCTTAAAGTAAATCGAAAAAAACATCTCATTGCATGAAAGGAAAACTTCAATTAAAGTCTTTAGACAGGAATCGGGGTGTCTTGTTGTTGTAATTACTTAATTTCACTCAAAGAACTATTTAAGCTGTCGCACATGCATGTACATTGAATAAGGAGTAACTTTTTCCAGTGAATGCCACTGAATTTGGCACTTGCAAGTTACATGCGCTCAGCCTGGAGATGTTCTTATAGCCCCTTGAGTTCGTTTTTGCCACATAGGTTCATCCAACTATAGTCAAACCTGCATTTAGCGGTCGTGGTCACCTTTGACTAAGTCCCAACTACCGACAGCAACTCTAGCTTCTTGTGTGCTTTCCAAACCTCCTAAGTGCATCTAAAACTCGATAAACGTAGACTACGAGCAGTCCCTTCTTTTCGGCGAAGTCCATTGCGCGAGTTCGAAAAAAGCAAAAGCGGCTCAAGCTCCCTTCTCGAGAAAAAGCAAACGATTAACTCATGAAAGCGTCTCGAAGTCTTACAACAGGAGTAACAGTGATGGCAAAACAAGCTTAAAACGGCAGAAATTGCCAGATACCACGGCGGACACATAGGATGTGAGTAAGTTTATTTTTATTACGAATTATTTATAGTTGTAAATCGACCGTATTTCGCCCCCAATACTATTCCTTATAACGTTTTCAAATTAACACTGAGTCACACAACGCGTGACGCTTTCATGAATTAATTTCTCGAGAAGTGAGCTTGGGCTGCCTGTGAAAAAGGCAGCGAAAAAATTTTTGTACGTGCGCCGCGAGAGCTTTAAGAAACAAAGAGCTTTGATTGCGGTTGTGCTATCGCGTGCTGGTCACGCGCCTGTGTGGAAAGAGGTTGCGTCTGCCAATATTTGCCAAACATAGCTCCACGTATCAAAAATAAAATTTAAAAAAAACTGCAACAACCAAACAAACAACAACGAAAAAAAAAGGAATGGTGAGCACATTAGAGTTGTTCCTCAAAATTCTCCTCCCAATAGTGTTCGTCAGATTGTCCCTTATCACAGAGTATCCATGCACGTGTCACAGCACGTGCATGAAGTTTCTACATCGCAATAGGCCATTTCGGAATTCCAATATTAGTACTTTTCTTTCTGAATGAAACCAGGAGTTGAATATTTCTTGTGAGTTAAGTACTACGATCAGAACTCCCTTGAAAGGAAACTATGTCATTCGAACATTATCGCTACAAAAGGAGAAATTGAAATGTTGTTTCCTAAGGTCATCGACAAGGAGAGGAAAATTCAAAGGTCTTGATGATCGCTTACGTAATACGAATCTCTGGTGTAACAAACAAGTTATATGACATACCTCAGTTTCTATCGCTTTCCACCCTCAGAATGAACTATTAATAATTTACATCGACTCGGAAATGAAAATTAATCTCGCTGCAGAGATTGATGATCGTTGAAGTTCACAGGATGATCTAGCCTTTGAAGCGAACAACAACACTGTCATCAATGTGTTTTCCAGACGCTTCTTCAGTGTCCTGGGTCTGGTTATATCTTCCGTTCGAGTTCATATTGCAAAGTAGAGACAACTCTCCTTGACAACCTACAATGTCAACACAGGCAGAAATCGCATTGGTGACGCACGGAATTGTAAACTGATAGACTGAAACCAACAGAAATTAAAACGAGAAAAAGAAAATGAAGTTCTCAGCAAACAGTGGATTTTCGTAGCTAGCATTTAATAATTTGCTTTTTTCCTTGCCTATTTGCCTATTGTTTTGGTGTTGGCTTTCGTTTTTGTCACAGTCCAAGGTCAGATGCTGGTCGGAAGTACTTTAGGCCATCTGCAGCGATAGTCGTTTTCAATACAATGTAGCGAAGAAAAGCCATAATTTAAAATGCAAATCCGTGAAAAAACAAAGAAAAAAGTAAGAAGCGCAATGCGTTACGAGACGACACACTTTTTGGTGGAACATGTCCACAACCATAGCGTGTCTATGAATTAATCCTTTCCTATCAGAGCAAATTTCTTTTGAATTGTGTTTTGTCATAGGTAAGACAAAATACAAAATATAAAATTTGTCAAGTGGCCCCCATCAGCGAAATCTGTCCCAATTTTTAAGCTTTGTTAAGGGCTTCGTTTTATTGTTAGATTTTGACTAGTTTCCATTTACAGAATTTATTTCTAAGATTGTGTCAGTATTTATTGTGTGATTGTCTTATCTTTTATCTGCTTGTTCTTTTTTACGTTTATTTATGGCATGTTTTCAGGGAAAATGCATTAACTTCGCTAATGGATTTCCGTTTGTAAATGGCTCCTCTAGAAAAGTCGATGGATCATCATATTTCAGCCACGTTGCTGTATTTTTTGGTTGAGCTAATTCAAAAATGAAAGCAAAGATTTTGTTTAACAAATAGCGAAGCCTTGAATATGCTCTAAGCACGCAAGAAGAAGCTAGAGCACGAAAGAAGTGTAGGAAGAAACATGAGACGTATCGAGTACTTCTCCCCACTTCTTGAATTGTGGTAACAAAACACGCATTTTTTTTTAACATGGCAATCGGAAATCAAACTACTCAAGGTGTATGAAAAAGTCGGACATGATACAATTTGGCAGATGGCGTGACAGCTTTAGCTCAGCTCTAAGCTTTGTACTCTCTTTAAGCTAAGCTTTACGGGCCCGTTAAGTAACCGGGACTTTCGAGAAACGGGCCCCCACCAGTGGGCCCCGTTTCTCGAAAGTTCCGTTAACTTATCGGTCGGGCCCAAAGCTACATTTTAAAATCAAAATTCAAAAATAGAAAGGCATATGGTTATGGCACCCTAACCAGTCCATTTTGTTTGTTCAGCTGATAGTTTTATTGCATAATTTTCAAAACATTCTAAACCCCATCTTGAATGAAAACAGAACAGTTTTGCGGGCCCGTTAAGTTACCAGGTCCTTTGAGAAACGGGCCCCCAATGGGTCGATCGACGCGCCTGACTGAACGCCTGGAACAGGCTGGCATTTACTTTCTTTTTGTTTCACTTGCAGTTACTATCAGTTGATTTCTAATAGTATATTTCGTCGAGAAATTAGCGCAATCTTCAAACGCATGTTCTAAGTTTGCTCTTGGCAACAAAAATGATTTGAAAAAGTTCTAGGTTGTTCTTTCCATGGTCTCACGATGGATTCATTGCTCGAACCTATACCTAGACCATTTCTAAACGACTGTAAGCTTTTCTGTAACCAAAAGTTCTTCGTCAATGGATGCTTGTGTTTCGGCCTCTTCTGGTAATCCTCTTTTAACGCAAGTCATCAATGAAGTGACCGACGCCCCTGCGATTTGTATTGCTCCTGCCGTGTAAAATGGGGTGATGTACGAGCCGAGCTCGTCTGCCATCAGACCTGTTAGAAATGAGCAGATACATTGAGATAAAACAAATTTAAAAGTTCTGAGAATGCAGTTCATGCGCAAGCTTGGTTTATGCATGCATGATCTTGTTCTCAACCGTGATGAAATTAAAAAACATTGCAGCAATAATCATTGTCAAATTCTTGCGAAAAAATTTTCATGGCTGTTCTGACGTGGTGTTTCATCTTGGTCAAAAGACTTATCAGATTCATTTCGGAATTTTCAGTTCGGAATGCCCCTATCTCGAAGGTAAAACAAGCTAGGACTCCTGAAGTAAGTTTGACTTTCTATCAGTCAGGCAAACAAATATTAAAGCCAGAACAATGGAGCTCACCAGCTAAGGGAGAACCGAGGCCAACGCTTAAACCGGAAAAGAGCATCATATATCCCCAAGCTCGGTTGACTTGGCGTCGTCCTGTGCATTCCAAAAGCAGCAAGGCATATTGGCCATTCATTGCTCCATCCATCAGTCCAAAAACTGTAAATATCGCTGCAATCGATCCAAACGATCTTGCCAATGGTAAGCAAAGTACACACAGCCCACTTATAGTCATACCCCCTTGATACAGATGGAATCTGTTCAGATACTTTAAGTCTCCCAACTTGCAAAATAGATGGCGGCTTATGAAGGACGTTATTCCCATGTAGGTATACAGCATGGAGGCTTTGTTTCCAGGTATACGAAGCTCTTGTTTGCAATGCTTTACCTGAAGTCATAACAAAGGAGAAGGAAAAGATGCAAAAGACGTTGGGAACACAGATTCACGAGATATTCACCAGTCGCATTATCGGGATCGCGCTTCGTGCGGGAATAATGAGTTGGACTGAAGACTTTTTTTTAAAAAAAATCGATTACGGACTTAAAAAATTGCAAAGGAAACTACAATGAGCTCGAGTACTCAGTTCAAGTTTCAGGTTGCGCCGCCCCGTGGGTTAAAAACTGACCATTTGATCTCTAGACATTTGGTTTTTAACGAACGAATATTCCCATATTTGACTGCCTTAATTTATTTCCTCTTTCCTCTCTTTACCTTTTTGCTTTAAGATGTCGAGATGTTGCAAGTAGAATAACCTTCTCGGTCTCTCATACGAGCGAAAGGACCAATGTGACAAGCTTTCAATTCATGATTTTTCGACTACTATAGCAATTTTCAACTGATATTTGATAATAAGCACATTGTTTATGCTATGCTACAATATATTGTTGGTTCAGTAAACTCCCGCCAACCTCTCAACCAATCAGATGCAAAACTCGTAGCAGTCGGTCACTTGTCACCTTGCCTGCGTTTTCCCGCGCTCAGGTAATTTCCTTTCTGTTACCTCGTACTGAGTATTAATTTGTAACTGGGATTAGTTTGGTTTAGGTTTTTAACAACGGTCAGCCGAAGAGTGACATAAAAAATTTTTTCAACTTAAAAAGGAGACGCGTACTTACTATGTGCATGATTGGTACGAAATAGCTGAAATGAACCACAGATAGTGACGTTGATATGATTACAAATGGATAGTTCTCGAGAAGCGAGCTTCGTTGACTTGCTGCTTCTTTCTTCCTCGACTTGCGAGTCGTAAATTCGCTGTCAGAGATTTCGTCGAGGCCATTATCGAGGGGTGCAAAGACAGTTGCACACAAGCCACAAATCAAATTTAGCAAACCGAACACTTTTATTGTCCATTGCCATCCCCACTTGTCTAATACAAACTGCGTGACCAGGGTGGTCACGAACATTCCAATGGCCGGTGCCGACGAAACAATACCGACAGCCACCGAGCGCCATTTGACAAAATGGAGAAGAACCATCAAGTAACAGGAGTTGTAAACCATCACATGCCCAATGCCTGATAAAACACCAAACGTTAGGTACATCATCCAAAGTTTTGAGGAAAACGAGGCAAGAAAGAACCCGACTACCCCGAGAAACGAACCCATGACGGCGGTGAACCTGTGACCAAAACGATCGCTGATGAAGCAACCTGCGGGGCTGAAGATGCAACCGCTCGCCATGTACAAAGAACCGATCCAAGCTGGAGAGAAAATTAAATTGTGGATAGCATTCTAAAACTTCGAATTAAAAATTTGCCAACTCGCCATATAGTGCTTTTAATACATTTTAAGAGTTATTATCAAGTATCTTTTGGAATGTGTTTCATTTTTTAATTGTCTTTGGCGTTGAAGGTGATTCACATATACTATGACTAGACTATACGATCCAATAGGGAGATGTTTCGGCGAGGTGACTCGCTCATAAACCAAATTATTATTGTTCTTGGGGACTAAATAAAGACAAAGACCACCAGAGTAACGAAAATGAAACAAATAAACAAATAATGAAATAAAGAAGCCAGCATAGCCATGAGAGTGAACCTTAAGTTCAATTTTAAGAAATCCGTTCGCAAGGAATTTGACGCTTGTTTCGGCGATAATGTCGAAAGGCAGACATGCCAGCATGGGGGCAAATTTTATTAGAGGGCTACGGAGCACAGGCTTGTATATATATAGAGGTGAGACAAATACTTCGATAGGGTAAGTTTTTTCTTCTTCCCAAACCGAAATAATTTTCGACTCCGAATATTATAGTTCTAGTTTTCTGATTGGTTCACTCGATTCTAGTTATCAGCTCATATTCCAAGTCACCCTCTATGGAAATGCACTACGCCAACTGTTGCGATGCTGAAAAAGAGCCCCAAATATCCAAGCGTTCAGGATTTAATAAAAATTTGATAATAAAACAATCATTCCATTCGCGCTTGTTGATACGAGATTAGTTGTACTCAGTTCGGCGCTACGCACCTCGTTGGCCATTTACCATCTCATATCCAACGCCTACTAATGGAATACTGATGAATTACGCCAAATCACCCTCACGGTTTATGGTGAGACGGTGTGAAACTCGGAATGTAAATTACTCGGTACGTACTGAATAGAACACACCAGATCTAAGAAAATAACAATGCTCCTTAGATAGAAAGAAAACTTCGTCCAGAACTGCTCTCAGGGCTGCAAGGAAGACGAGCTTTAATTCAACAACGAATTCTACGTCTTTGAATAAAAAAAGAGCGAGGTTTTGTAAGTCATTTTACCTATGGCTTGTCGCGTTTCCTCAAAGCTCTCCGTCAAAGGGGGGAGCAATAACCCAAAGCTGTACGATATAGCAGCAGTGATGGCTATCGACATCGTTGATGCAGCACACACCACCCAAGACAAGCAGCTGTCCGGCTGACATTTGGATTCGCATCCTTTGAAGGTTCCCGCAGCCTGATCGTTTGAATCTTCGGTGAATATTTTGCTCATCGTCCTAGAGATAACTCAAACCTCAATGTGTTGAATATAGAGTGGTATTCATTTGAGCAGCTAGAGTAATCTGCGTTATTTTCATAATTGCCCGCCACCACGTGCGTTATCTCTACAATCTGCGTTAGTGTTGCCTCACTTCACTATGTGATTGGTCCATAAACTTCGCACCATTCCCCCAGCCATTCAGATACAAAGCAATAAAGCTAACTGCAACCTGTTTTCACCCTCAAGTGAGTATAAGATCGCTAAAACATATATTTACTTTGAGATCTCATGGGCTCCTTGTGGTTACTTTGTTTTATTTATAACAGTCAATCACAAAATGCCCCTGCTGTTAGCTAACTTTCACTCGATTTTCCAAGTGATCTCCATCTCAGTGCGTCAAGTGTGTTTGGACTAGATGAAGATTTAGCTTCCACACCAAAACAATAGCGCGTGGTGGCGAACAATTATAAAGATAACAAAACTTGAGCAACATCTGAGTAGAAATGAGGGATCCACATTATTTTAAGTGCAGTTAGCAGATGTCTATAGCTCCAGAACTGAGAGGAGGGTCAATCCCTACAAATACGTCCTAAGTGCATCTCATGGGCCATGATATAGTAAGTACTATAGACAAGAGTGAGAGAGGATCAGTTTAATACAATGTTATCATCGACTACAATTCAAGGCCAAGGACTTGAGACGTGTTTTGATTTTAGCAACCTAATAAAAAGATGTTTAGACGCAAAAGATAGACTTCGACCCGAAGCCATGTTATGAACTACCTTACTTCGTGAGTTTTAAACGCTTTAGATCTTAGACTTTTTAAAGCTGTTCATTTTTCTTTTAGTTTCCCAAAACAATACTTATCACCGTATTATTGCAATTTCATATCTTCCTGTATTTATCTCGTATCCTCAGAAACTAGTTTGTTTTTCGAGTGTGAAAGAAAATGGCTTTTAATATATGTCGGTTTAAATGGTGGCCCACAGTACAAGGAGGAGTTTGAATTCTGAGGCAAATCAATCACCAGAAGGATATGGTTATTACTACGTTGTCAGGCAGAACAGTGTAAAAGAAGCAAAACAACAACAACGACAAAAAAAGTTTTGTCACTACGTGTATGAGTTTAAGACAATTTATTTGCAATTGGTTAACAAGAAAAGAAGCGTTCAAATGTATCTCTGTGATTGTTAAAACGCACAACTCTGCAGATCCTTTGTAGAAGTCAGTGATTTCGTTCATCTTCAGACATTAACTAGAGATACTTATCGACCGGTAATTATTTCCGCCTGAGGATAACGGAGGATTTGGATTGTGTCGCGATAACATTAATCTAGCCCACCCCTCCCCCCTCATTGGCAATTAATTTACTGGCGATTCCCTATAGTCCCCTCTTCAAACTCTGCTGGCGAAGACTTATCCCTCCTCCGTTCCCAGTGTAAAACATGTGATCCCCCCCCCCCCCAAGTTATCCACTTCTCAGCAGATTAATAAACAATAACTAGTACCTTGAGCAAGGAAGCCAGCGCCATTGAAATATTTCTGTGGGTAGTCTCCGGAACGGACCGGACCAGACCGGTTTGAAATTCTCGTAACTTGAGACTCGCGACGATACATGTTTATCACGAATCTTACCTCACCCTTTCCACCATCATGTCATTTATTTTTACCTCTCAGATCAAAATTTGCCAGCAACGGCACTGCTGGATTGAAGTCATTCAAAAGGAAATTATCCCTCAAGAATTTGGACTTTCAGTTGTGGAGAAAGTCTCTGTTCTTTAACTCGTTAGCAGAAGTAAAGTATTCCAAGTCAGTGCATGCAAAAATTTACTACTAATGAGAGGGAGCATTATGATACAACATAGTCCAAGAGGGGGATCAGCTAAATTTTGTTGTGATACAAACAAAATCTTCCGCACAAAACAAATAAGACGTAAACAAGCGAAAATAAAAATAATTAAAAACAGCAATTTAAAAAGTCATTATGAATTACAGTTCAAGATTTCAGGTAAGACGGAATACGTACATAACTGTTTCTTTGGCTTATTAACCTGCCGCTGCTTGAGTAATGAGTTTAACACAGCATGAAATCGCAAATTTACGCATCTTTAACTCTTGCGTAAAGAAACGTAAATATAAAGCCTCTTCTTTAGGGACAAGTTCCACGTTCCCTAAAGATGCGTAATTGCAGAGAAAGCGTAAAGACTGCGTAGAGGATATTAATTGTTCATAAAGGATAAGGATCAAGATGGATATAATTAACCAATTTATATTTGGAGAAATACTCAAAGAAGTGAAATAATTATGGCTCATACATCTTCAGTAGAATTATCAAGGTATTTTGACCAGTTTCGCTTTTGACACTTTACGCGTCTTTAATATTCTTTACGCATCTTTACTCACTGTTCTTTACGAAACTTTAAGATTCTTTAACATTCTTTACGCAAAATCAATCTTTACGCGCCGTTAATTCTCTTTACGAATCTTTAGTGTTCCTCAACGACCTTTAACGTTTTCTTTACACAACCAGTCTTAACGTGCTTTTAATTCTCTTTCCGCATCTGTATTCTGTCTTTTACAACGGTTCTAAACTTTCTGTTCGCATGAATATGTTTAAACTACCTTTTTTTTAACGCGCTTTGAAACTCATGATCAGGGAGTTGTCGTGATGAGACAATCATGTTTTTTTCCATATAATGGACCCTGCAATGACGTGTGGAAGCGTGATGCTCTAGCGTTTGTAATAGTAAGCTTGTCGAACTTTAAGATCCGACTGTCGACGTTCTAGCATTGTTTTAGTCCTCGGGACGTTTGATGAAGAGTCCCTGGGGACGAAAATACATAGAAACGAGGCTGCCGCAGATCGGAGGGAGAGTATAACAGGTAATTTAGTGAAGATTTAGATATATGAAAATTCACATATTTGCACTGCGGTGGAAAGATGAAATTAGAAGATCCTCGCAGCAAAGAACACTACTGAAACTAGTAGTTGTAAGTAGGACCTGAAAAAAATTTCAGGCCCGTACGGGATTTGAACCCATGACCTCTGCGATACCGGTGCAGCGCTCTACCAATTGAGCTAACAAGCCAACTGGGAGCTGGTCAATGAATTGGGTACAAATAAACATCCGAGTGAATGAAGATTTAGATATATGAAAATTCACATATTTGCACTGCGGTGGAAAGATGAAATTAGAAGATCCTCGCAGCAAAGAACACTACTGAAACTAGTAGTTGTAAGTAGGACCTGAAAAAAATTTCAGGCCCGTACGGGATTTGAACCCATGACCTCTGCGATACCGGTGCAGCGCTCTACCAATTGAGCTAACAAGCCAACTGCGCTGCACCGGTATCGCAGAGGTCATGGGTTCAAATCCCGTACGGGCCTGAAATTTTTTTTCAGGTCCTACTTACAACTACTAGTTTCAGTAGTGTTCTTTGCTGCGAGGATCTTCTAATTTCATCTTTCCACCGCAGTGCAAATATGTGAATTTTCATATATCTAAATCTTCATTCACTCGGATGTTTATTTGTACCCAATTCATTGACCAGCTCCCAGTTGGCTTGTTAGCTCAATTGGTAGAGCGCTGCACCGGTATCGCAGAGGTCATGGGTTCAAATCCCGTACGGGCCTGAAATTTTTTTTCAGGTCCTACTTACAACTACTAGTTTCAGTAGTGTTCTTTGCTGCGAGGATCTTCTAATTTCATCTTTCCACCGCAGTGCAAATATGTGAATTTTCATATATCTAAATCTTCATTCACTCGGATGTTTATTTGTACCCAATTCATTGACCAGCTCCCAGTTGGCTTGTTAGCTCAATTGGTAGAGCGCTGCACCGGTATCGCAGAGGTCATGGGTTCAAATCCCGTACGGGCCTGAAATTTTTTTCAGGTCCTACTTACAACTACTAGTTTCAGTAGTGTTCTTTGCTGCGAGGATCTTCTAATTTCATCTTTCCACCGCAGTGCAAATATGTGAATTTTCATATATCTAAATCTTCATTCACTCGGATGTTTATTTGTACCCAATTCATTGACCAGCTCCCAGTTGGCTTGTTAGCTCAATTGGTAGAGCGCTGCACCGGTATCGCAGAGGTCATGGGTTCAAATCCCGTACGGGCCTGAAATTTTTTTCAGGTCCTACTTACAACTACTAGTTTCAGTAGTGTTCTTTGCTGCGAGGATCTTCTAATTTCATCTTTCCACCGCAGTGCAAATATGTGAATTTTCATATATCTAAATCTTCATTCACTCGGATGTTTATTTGTACCCAATTCATTTACCAGCTCCCAGTTGGCTTGTTAGCTCAATTGGTAGAGCGCTGCACCGGTATCGCAGAGGTCATGGGTTCAAATCCCGTACGGGCCTGAAATTTTTTTCAGGTCCTACTTACAACTACTAGTTTCAGTAGTGTTCTTTGCTGCGAGGATCTTCTAATTTCATCTTTCCACCGCAGTGCAAATATGTGAATTTTCATATATCTAAATCTTCATTCACTCGGATGTTTATTTGTACCCAATTCATTTACCAGCTCCCAGTTGGCTTGTTAGCTCAATTGGTAGAGCGCTGCACCGGTATCGCAGAGGTCATGGGTTCAAATCCCGTACGGGCCTGAAAATTTTTTTCAGGTCCTACTTACAACTACTAGTTTCAGTAGTGTTCTTTGCTGCGAGGATCTTCTAATTTCATCTTTCCACCGCAGTGCAAATATGTGAATTTTCATATATCTAAATCTTCATTCACTCGGATGTTTATTTGTACCCAATTCATTGACCAGCTCCCAGTTGGCTTGTTAGCTCAATTGGTAGAGCGCTGCACCGGTATCGCAGAGGTCATGGGTTCAAATCCCGTACGGGCCTGAAATTTTTTTCAGGTCCTACTTACAACTACTAGTTTCAGTAGTGTTCTTTGCTGCGAGGATCTTCTAATTTCATCTTTCCACCGCAGTGCAAATATGTGAATTTTCATATATCTAAATCTTCATTCACTCGGATGTTTATTTGTACCCAATTCATTGACCAGCTCCCAGTTGGCTTGTTAGCTCAATTGGTAGAGCGCTGCACCGGTATCGCAGAGGTCATGGGTTCAAATCCCGTACGGGCCTGAAATTTTTTTCAGGTCCTACTTACAACTACTAGTTTCAGTAGTGTTCTTTGCTGCGAGGATCTTCTAATTTCATCTTTCCACCGCAGTGCAAATATGTGAATTTTCATATATCTAAATCTTCATTCACTCGGATGTTTATTTGTACCCAATTCATTGACCAGCTCCCAGTTGGCTTGTTAGCTCAATTGGTAGAGCGCTGCACCGGTATCGCAGAGGTCATGGGTTCAAATCCCGTACGGGCCTGAAATTTTTTTCAGGTCCTACTTACAACTACTAGTTTCAGTAGTGTTCTTTGCTGCGAGGATCTTCTAATTTCATCTTTCCACCGCAGTGCAAATATGTGAATTTTCATATATCTAAATCTTCATTCACTCGGATGTTTATTTGTACCCAATTCATTGACCAGCTCCCAGTTGGCTTGTTAGCTCAATTGGTAGAGCGCTGCACCGGTATCGCAGAGGTCATGGGTTCAAATCCCGTACGGGCCTGAAATTTTTTTCAGGTCCTACTTACAACTACTAGTTTCAGTAGTGTTCTTTGCTGCGAGGATCTTCTAATTTCAGGTAATTTAGTGTTAACAAATGAGTTTAAAACGTAAATTGGCTACCGTAAAGAGTTAAAAAGCTGACGTTTCGAGCGTTAGCCCTTCGTCAGAGCGATTGGAGGAATTGTGGGTTGTGTGTGGGTTTATATGCAGAAAGTGGAGCTACGCAATTGGTGGGAATATGGTGACGAGAAAACAGGAATAAATTAGTTGAATGAAAAGCGCTCGTTGATTCCGTGGGAATTAAGGGTGCCGATTTGGAAGATAAATTTTTGTTCTAGTGTTTTAGAAAAATTACCTGCTATACTCTCCCACCAACGCAGCACCACAGTTTCTTTAGAAACTTACCCCTTTATTGTTTGATAAAGGGTCGTGTTCACGAGACTGCAATGAGCCTATCAGGAGGTAAGACATCATATATTTGTATTCATGGCGCGAATATTAGCGTCCTTTTGGCGTCATTTGCGATTACTCCTGGCTTTACTTTTAGCGTGTGAAGTGATCAGTGGACTCTTTTTCTTCCAAAATGTCAAGAATTTCCGACCACATCAGCGTGAGCGACAGTTTCACTGTGCTACTGGACGATTCTTTGAAAGAAAACCAATCATTAAGAGAGCAAATGAGGCAGCGCGATGAACAAAATGCCTTAAAGTTCGAAGAGCTTTCAAACAAAGTGGACTCTTCTAGTAAACTTGTCGCCGAGAACAACTCGGGCAGCAAGGAAACGAAATCAAAGAAAGGTAACTCAAGGGTCCATGTGCCTACAAGCTGTGCGAAACCAATGAGACATTTTGTATACCTATGTAAAAATATTTATATTTATGATATTTGTATTTTTCCGTTCTTTCCCGTGTATTTTGAATCTTTCCCGAAACCTCTGGCTACGTTACTGTGAAAATTACAAAATCAAGTTAAAGAGTTATGACAGTAAAATAAATTTCAATATATAAAACACGTGTTGTTATATATTGGTCAGTCCTTGAAAGGCATGTACGGCATCGTTTTACAGAAGCGTAAAATATCGCAAACGTTCTCGATACGACTTTTGGCAATACGCACTAAGATAGCGCATTACGTTGTCACGAGCTCACATTTGTTATGGTCTGATTAGCAAAGAGAAAGTTGCCAAAAAATTCAGACAACTGCAAAATGACAAATGGGCATGTAAATATTGCCCATTTACGATAGTTTAATAAAGCGTAAAGATCGCTTTACAGTCGCCGTAACTATTTAATAGTGTAGTTTGATCGTCCGCGTGAGTGTAGTCCTAAGAAAGACTGCTGTTACCGACAACAGTCCTTCTCAGGACTACACTCACCCGGACGATCAAACTACACTATTACATGTTAACCCCGGGTTCAAATTATTTACTGTATCGTAAATATTCTCTATACCACTTTTTACAAGGCACGTAAAGATAACGTTTTTATCTCTCTCTGTGATCTTTTACGTACTATCGCTTTCAATGCGTAACGACATTCTTTACGAGAGTGTAAAGAAGTTCGTAAAGACGCGTAAGGAGGATCTTAACGTTTACTTTACGGCATCTTTACGGATTTGTAAATTTATAATTTCATGCTGTGTAAACTTCTTTTTTCATCGAAATCCCTCCGTTGTCGGGGAGGAACAAAGGCCGTTATCTAAAAAGCGCCTGAAGTAGGGCCAACTTTCTCCCATTTACTATCTGATCTCTTTAGTACGGAAACCGAAAGGAGATCTGGAGAAAGGTTTCCGTTTGTTAGGGATCATCACGAAAGACAACACTTCTAGATTCAACTGACGTAAGCAGAGGTCAGAGATTATAGGTATAACGCATTCTTTATTTGTCCAATATTGTGAGAAAGTATCTGACATAGCAATGGTTAATAACATCATGGAGCGGCGTCCTGATAGCTTTTGGTCATGCCTGGTTTGTGCAGCATCTGTATTGTCTATTCTGATCGCAACTGGCGGTCCATACGCCTTTGGATTGCTTCTTCCTCCTTTAATGAATGAATTCAGCGCAACCAGACAAGAAACAGGTAAGTGGAACTGTGTTAGTTTTTCCGGATGTCGATACATATCTACAACGACAGACGTGTTTAAGAGGCCCTGCGTCAAAGAAACGACCGATGATTTCTGGCTAAAAATTAAAATCGGCAGATTTTTATCTTCTAAGTAGAGGTTACCTATTACTATTTAAAATGAATTTCTTTTGCTTCAGTTTCGCTTTAAACTAAAAATATAGCGCAGTGAACTTGTTACGTACGTACTTGGTAAATGTCACTTTAAACCTTGCTAGGCGCTCAAATACCATCCTAAATAGAAGGATATGGTATTAAAAGAGAAAGGAAGATGAAAAATGGGTAGGAAAAGAAAATAATTTACATTTACCATCTGCTGAGTTGAGTTGAATCTTGGAAATGTTATCGCGTGACAGCACTCATTTCTCCAAACTACGGCGGAATCCAAGCAACTGCGTAGAATATAAGTAAAAAAACAACTCTTCCGCCGCCAGAAATCCTGAAGTGAAACAGTTTTATATTATTGCCATGAATGATGATGAATTCAGGTGAAAATTAACCTCAGATAGTGTCCATTTAGTACTTTGGTGGGCTGCATGTATCTCGTTACATTCCAACGGACGTTGCGGGTCAGCGCTTACAGGGGTCAGCGGACGTAAAAATAGAAACAACCAGGTATCATGGCGGATGCCTGTACTTAGTCAAAAGAGGGTCTCCTGGACTGCGGATCCTCACGTGGTTGCACGGAGACAATGTTTCTGTATGAATGTCGAGATGATGTAACTACACATCAGAAAATTGTTTTTTGTCGCGTGCAAACCTGAAAGAATATGAGATCATCCCGCAAAGGGCTTGCCTCGACCGTTTGTCTCATGAAGAAGTGAAAACATTACGTACGCGTGTTTGTGCTCGCCATCACTAAGGTATATATCGACACAGATATATCAAACAACTGAAACACCTCCTTAGCCATGGCAGGGTTGATCATGTCACGACTTTTGACGCTGGTAGGTGGTCCTTTGTGCCCTGGATAATGCTCCAGTACTTGCCCATACCATAGCGAAATGGTATGGGCAAGTATAATTTCAGCATAATCATCGCTGAAATTTTGTTTTCCTTGTCGACGTTTAGGATATATATTTGCAAATTTGCAAATTGTCGGATGTGAATGGCAGAAAGTTTGTTGCCGGTCTTTTCTCCTTGTTCCCATCTGCGACTCTTTTCGTCAAGTGCTTGTTACATCTACTACAGGGTATCCTGTAGTTCTGGGTATCACGACTCGGGGTGGGAGTAATTTTTCGTACAAAATGACTTTTTTCTTCCATTACGAGGAGATTTTGAATTTCAACGACTACGTAATATCAGTTTTTCAGCTACCTTACAATAATACTTCTAAGACACATAACTTTTTTAAGTTTGCAAAACATGCTTCAATAGACTTTTTACAGTTCCCGGCGCCACATTGGATTAGTAACCGCGCACATTCGATAAAGAGGCTGGGGTTGACCCGGCGGTTCTTTCAAACAGCTCATCTGCTGACATTTCACGTTCTAATGCACTTTTCAATGCGATTTCTCCCTTCAAAATAGTTCTTTAATACAACAATATGGAAATTTCGTCATTAGATGACATCCAGAAACTCGAAGCAAAAGATCTCAGGGAGATTTTAAAATCTAATTCAAAATCGACGGGCGGAATTAGAGCCGACTTAGTGTCGAAAGTTTATGCTTTGCTGATGTAACGCGTCCTTCCATCCAGTAGTGGAGAAAACCGAGAACTTCTTACAGATGTCCAGGACCTAGAACAAAGCCAGAGCGACTTCAGATACGAAGCAACTATGGTAAGGATTTCAGCCCTTGGATGGTCGAGCGATCTCCGTAATTTACCCGAGACAAATTTCATTCAGCTTTACGATTACCCTGTTGTTTCATGAAAATATCGCCACATCGTGTTTAGAGGAACGCATTGCAGGGAGTTCCATGTGGTATCCGTGTTGGATTACTATGCTATCATAAAAAACAAAAACAACAATTACTGAAAACTACTTTTGTCACAATTACTACCAAATTTGTGTCAGTTTCCTGGGTCTGCCAGTGTCTTGGTTATTCTGTTAAAAGCAATTACTTTCCGAGATTTTCTCTGTTAGAAAAAAAAAAACTCTATTGAACTTAAAACAATTCAGGTACCTAATAGAAAATTTGTACTAATTTTGCAACAATCGTTACCCTCATCCATAATTCACAGAGAATAAGATAAGTATAGAACGATAAATACTTAGCAAAAATACATGCCTCCGTGCATAAACTTGAAGAAGTGAAAGCTCGTAGGCAAACCATTAGGGCCATAAAATGTATTTGAATAACCAAAAGTGGCACACTGCTTTCCTTTCTTTTCGGGAGGAAAATTAGCTTTATCGAGATTTCGGCTAGGATCATCCATTTCCCTTAAAAATCGAATCATTTTACTTCCCACTAACGAATTTCACCTAAAGCGCTCACAGAGATTTAACACAAGTCAACCCCAGCCTCGTTCTCACGTGTGCGCGGTTGCATGTCCAATATGGCGCTGGGAACTGTGAAAAGGTCTATTCGACGCTACTCAAGTCATCCTCAGTTGAAGATAATCGTATTACAATTTGAATACGTTCTCGAATTGCACTATACTTGTATGAATTCGTGAACTATGTGAATAAAATATATATATTAGGCATCACAGGAAGGTAACAGAAGGATTTTGAGGTAATCAAGAAAAAAGAGCTTGAAACATGCAAAGCTTTGTCCGACACATGGTGCTAAAATGTTTCGCGTGGAAAATCCCATTCCACAGCAGGGTGTACTTGAGAACCTTGCATCGGACAAGGTTTCACACGTCCACAAGCACTGGCAATCCAATTCAGTCATCTAAACCTTGTCAAGACTTGTGCTCTGCAGAATCATCTTTCGCGATTTTGGATTCTGCCATCTAAATTTTCGAATAAAGATGAATGAGGCCATGAATATTAAATGGAAGAATTCGACTTAATACCAACACCAGAAACAATTAGATTCGTCTCTCTATTTTAACTTAATTTATTTTTTTATCATATTTATCATTAACATTTAACTTATGTTTTTTTTATTAGTATATATTGTATAAGCTTTTTCTGGGTTACTTCAAAATACCAATATTGCCTTTCTGAGCTTCTGCTATATTTTTTTTCAAATAATTCACGTAATCTAACATCGTAATTAAAAAACGTTTTGTTCAGTTAAATTCAAATTGGAACACGAGCGACTGCATCTGAAAATGAGATGAGTAAAGTCGAAACATGAGTAACAAACTTAAAACTATTTTTTTATGGGACTAAATATATATAACTATCTGCTCAACATTGACCATTTTTCAAAGGTTTGGATGTATTTAAGAGTAAACTACACTGTAGTAAAAGTCATCTGCCTGTTTCCAGAGGTTTAAAGTTTTTTTCGAAAATTGTTATTTATACAATTATGGTATCATTTTTCGAATTCAGGGCGACAAAAAAAGTTTTGTTAAAATTCGAAGTCACCTTGGCTTAAATCATTCAACATTTTTCATCACCTTATCATATGGCGAAACCACAAAAAAATGATAATAAGTAAACAAGCTTAGTCACGTACAGACTGAATTGATATTACCTCGTTCGATATCAGTTTCATTTACCCTAAACATAATCCGAGTTTTTATGAAGACGCGTCAGTCCCCCTATCCCCACCCCACTCTGCAGCCAATGTCCTGTGTAATTTAAAAGTGTTTTGTACTTTTTTTCTAGCATGGGTCGGATCCTTGAACACGGCTTGTGGCTACATTCTTAACCCATTCAGCGTCCATGTTACGGATCGTTTCGGCTTCCGGGCTACCGCCATTCTGGGATCTGTGTCGAGCTTAATAGGCGTAGGCCTGGCTTCATTCTCTGCTCAGCTATGGATGATGTATCCAACTTATGGCTTCCTGATGGGGTTTGGAAACACAACGATCTATAGTACATCGATGCTGGTCGTTTTAAAGTATTTTGTGAAATGGCGTTCTGTGGCGGTCGGACTCGTCGCATCGGCAACATCGGTTGCTGTGTTTGCCATGACACAATTTGTTCAAGCACTACTAAGTGCCTTTGGCTGGCGATGGGCCATGCGAGGAATAGCGAGTCTGTTTTTGATGTGCGGTTTGTGTTCAGCTTTATATCTACCGGTCAACAAGGCGAAGGAGAGTGATGAACAAACTTCGGATAGAATTGGAACAGACAAGAAGAAGGAGAATGAACCACATGTACTGAAGAACCGCCGATTTTTGGTATTTTGCTCTGCAAATACAATTGTCATGTTTGGATACTACATTCCAGTTGTACACATCGTAAGTTGTCTTTTCTCATTTCCACATCGTAATTTTTTCCATTAAAAATTTAATCTGGAATTTGTTCTTATATCAAGGGTTATCACTGTGACGTGAGCGACAAAAGTCTGTGAATGACCGCTGTACGTATGTGGGGCTCAACGGGGTGATGCCTTCTAGGCTAACGGTTAAAATTTTGGTCATTTTACGGCTAACACTTTTTTCTGTTGTCAACAAACCTTTTTTTAACTGTTAAATTTTTTTACGACTAACGGTTAAAACTCGTCAATTTTTACGCCTAACAGCAAAAGTTTTAAGCCGTTTTACGTTTAATGGTTAACACCATTGAGACCCTCCTGTATGTGTCGTGTGAAGTGTTACCATATGGTAAATGTTCGCCAAAAAAGAAACGCGAAGACAAGAATCAAGTGGCTAGGACGCGACATTTCAAATAATCTCAGTGACGTGATGGTCATACTCAATAATAAGTAGAAGTGTAGCTAAAATTATTTGGTGTTTGCCTTGGATTTTCAAACAGTGGTTGTAGCGTTTCACGTTGGATTCTAGGATTAAACCGTTTTCCACGCTCTCAATTCAGTCAGACTAACAAACTTTCCCGCTGAATTTTAAGAGCCGGAAGTCTTGGCGATGTAACGGATTCTGCTTATTAGGTCAATTTGAAAAATTACCGTTACGTCACGCTTGATTTGCAAGATTTCCTTTAAATGATGATCGTGTATCGTTAGATTGGTCCAGAGAGGAAAAGCGAGAATGGCGACCTGTCAAATATTGAAGAGTATTGTCAGTAAGAACTTCCAACCAGTTCTTCTAAGCGGAGTAAATGACTTAATATAACTCAACCTCATTAATATTTGCAGATCAAACATTGTGAGCAAGAACTGCAGATTCCTGAACATAAATCCTTCATACTCTTCACTTACCTCGCTGGAGCGTCTGTTATCAGCCGCCTCGCGTTCTGCAAATTGGGAGACTTTCAATGCGTCAGCCGTTTCTCTCTTTATCAAGTGTCCGTGGTCATATATGGGATATGTGTGTTATTATTACCATTTGTAAAAACGTTTAACTCTTTGGTGATAATATTTGTTGTTTTTGGACTTATGGACGGCGGTGCACTGGGTCAGTTTTCCCTCCTTGTTTTAGGCTGTGTCGGTCAAAGAAAAGTGAATCAAGGCTGGGGTTACGCCATGTTTAGTGTAGGTTTTGGAGTCGGCACTGGACCTCCACTCGCAGGTAAAAATCATTTTACAATAAGTCCTAACGTAATTGATCATGTGATACTATATAGGTCGTTGCATGTGCCATTATGGGCTAGATTAAATAATTAGGAGCTAGAAGAGTTCTCGAAGGTTATCATGGGTATGCAATCCGATACTCAGTGAAAGATTTGCATTTGGCGCCGGTAAAAATTTTTATCACCTTTTTTTCTGGGGGAGGGGGGGGGAGCGGGAAGCAAGCATATATTTTATTGTAACAATGAAACTTATTACTTATATTGGTACCTCGGGTTACATTGATTAACATTTGTGCATAGCGACCACTACTAAGAAGTCCGAAAGCAACTGGAACGGGTGAAAATGAAGAGGAACGAAACAAATTCATTCTTTAACAATCAGGATCAAAACAGAAAACCAATGGCGACTTGATCACTCGTGTTTTCCCGCGCTTTTTTACCCGCTCTTCAGGCAGTTTGTTTGTTTTTACTTCGGGTTCTCATTGGCTCAGGGAGATATTTGCCCTGCTATGATTGGCTGTTGTGTTTGCTTTGGTTTTGGTTTTATGACACTCAATGTCACTAACATGACGATGTAATTTCACACGATGTGATCTCGCTTTCTTAACTTGCTTTGATGCTGAATCCTTACTTTGCTATTTACGTCATTTGTGAAACAGGTTTTATGGCGGACGAGAGTGGTTCCTACGCAGTAGCCTTTTATTTATCAGGAGTAGTGCTTATAGCTGGAGCTGCCATCACACTGCTGATGAAGTTTGTAAAGCAAACAGACGTAACCGAAGGCCCTGAAGAAGTAAAAGCCCAAGAAATGGGAATTCTGATTGTAGAGAAAGTCACCGTTCTTTAATTGAGTTCGGAGAGAAGAAAATTTCCAGGTCAATTTACAAAAATTTCACAAAATAATACTCATCACCGTATTATTGCAATTTCATATCTTCCTGTATTTATTTCGTATCCTCAGAAACTAGTTTGTTTTTCGATTGTGAAAGAAAATGGCCTTTAATATATGTCGGTTTAAATGGCGGCCCACAGTACAAGGAGGAGTTTGAATTCTGAGGCAAATCAACCACCAGAAGGATGTGGTTATTACTACGTTGTCAGGCAGAACAGTGCAAAAGAAGCAAAACAACAACAACAACAACAAAAAAAGTTCTGTCACTACCTGTATGAGTTTAAGACCATTTATTTGCAATTGGTTAACAGGAAAAGAAGCATTCAAATGTATCTCTGTGATTGTTAAAACGCACAAATCCGCAGATCCTTTGGTAGAAGTCAGTGATTTCGTTCATCTTCAGACATTAACTGAAGATACTTATCGACCGGTAATTATTTACCGCCTGAAGATAACGGAGGATTTGGATTGTGTCGCGATAACAATAATCTGGCCCACTCCTCCCCCCTCACTGGCAATTAATTTACTGGCAATTCCCTATAGTTCCCCCTTCAAACTCTGCTGGCGACGACTTATCCCTCCTCCGTTCCCAGTGTAAAACATTTGATCCCCCTTAAAGTTATCCACTTCTCAGCAGACTAAACAATAACTAGTACCTTGAGCAAGGAGGCCAGCGTCATTGAAATATTCTGTAGGTAGTCTCCGCTCAGGTTTCCATTTGTGTCATCATTTATGACTGCAGATGAGGTGTCAGTCCTCTGGTTTGCTGACTGGCTAAATGGGCAAATCTATTCAAAGTTATCCATCACCTGCAATGCTTCTTATTGTTTGTGTTTGATGTTTCCACTCTTAAAGCGAATCGACTTTTAGTTTCTCGATTTTTTTCGATTTTTTTCCTTCTTTATATAACCACTTTGTTCACATTGTGAGTTTTATTTCTCATTTTTGCGAACCTATTGTAATTTTACCTTCACACCTATCTTAATTCAGATAACTCTTTCAACCGTGATTATCTCGTGATATCAAACTAGAACATACTCGGTCTTCGATCTTAAGAACTGAGATATTTTAATTAGAGATGAAAGCTTTTTTTCATTTTTTTTCCTAGAGTTAATTTTCTTAAGGTAGGATTTGAACTATGAACCGGAAATCCGACCAGGGTATCAATATCTCTATAATTAACTTCTCTACATTAAGTAAATTCCTTAGTTCTCCTGGCAAAGTGTAATTTGCTGCGTTTAATTTGGCAATGTGTAGAGTTAAAATGTAGCAGCTCACAACCCAAATTTTACTTATTTCGCTTGATAGTAAAATGATGGCAGCAAAATTTGTAGACCAGATACAGTAAGTACGCTTTTTGAAGTATGTCTTGAACCTTAAGCAATCGAGTAGCCTGCAGTTTTGGGTGCTCGTTGAAAATAACCATGTCTGAGCTGCAACAGCAATCAGCAG
Source organism: Pocillopora verrucosa (assembly GCF_036669915.1). NCBI lineage: Eukaryota > Metazoa > Cnidaria > Anthozoa > Scleractinia > Pocilloporidae > Pocillopora > Pocillopora verrucosa. The sequence continues at coordinate 4,297,670 of NC_089325.1, forward strand.
AGTTTCTACGTGAGAAACGTTACCTATACAGTCCTTTTTAATTTTTACAACGCAAGTCTCCTGTGGACTCGCCGCTCAACGCTTAAAAATTCGCAAAAAACCGCCAACAGCACAGGCCTAAATATATGAAACTTGTGCGTAATCCCAACTCGCGAAAAGTGCTTCGGTAGCGTGGTTGTACGGGCATCGGAACGAACCGGACCAGACCGGATAGGAATTCTCGTAACTTGAGACTCGCGACGATACATGTTTATCACGAATCTTACCTCACCCTTTTCACCATCATGTCATTTATTTGTACCTCTCAGATCAAAATTTGCCAGCAACGGCACTGCTGGATTGAAGACATTGAAAAGGAAATTATCGCTCAAGAATTTGGACTTTCAGTTGCAGAGAAAGTCCCAGTTCTTTAACTCATTAGCAGGAGTAAAGTATTCCAAGTCAATGCATGCAAAAATTCACTACGAATGAGTCCAAACAAAAACAAAATACAAACAAAATTTTCTGCATAAAACAAACAAGACGTAAACAGGCCAAAACAAAAACAATTAAAAGCAGCAATTTAAAAAGTCATATGAACTACATTTCAAGATTTCAGTTAGGACGGAATACGTATATAACTGTTTCCTTGGCTTATTAACCTGCCGCTGCTTGAGTAATGAGTTTCAACTTCTTTTTTCACCGAAATCTCTCAGTTGTCGGGGAGGAACAAAGGCCCTTATCTAGAAAGCGCCTGAAGTAGGGCCAACTTTCTCCCATTTACTATCTGATCTCTTTAGTACGGAAACCGAAAGGTAAAGCACAGAATCTGTTTTAGCTCTGGAGAAAGGTTTCCTTTTTTTAGGGATCATCACGAAGACGACACTTCTAGATTCAACTGACGTAAGCAGAGGTCAGAGATTATAGGTATAACGCTTTCTTTGTTTGTCCAATATTGTGAGAAAGTATCTGACATAGCAATGGTCAATAACATCATGGAGCGGCGTCCTGATAGCTTTTGGTCATGCCTGGTTTGTGCAGCATCCGTGTTATCTATTCTGATCGCAACTGGCGGTCCATACGCCTTTGGATTGCTTCTTCCTCCTTTAATGGATGAATTCAACGCAAACAGACAAGAAACAGGTAAGTGGAACTTAGTTTTACCGGATGTTGATACATATCTACAACGACAGACGCGTTTAAGTCTGAGGGAGATTGAGTTCATAAGGATATGTTCGTATTGGAATCTTCTTAATTATTGATCATAACGTTAGAAAAACTTTAAGGTAAATAACTAAGGTGGGATTTCCAATTTTATCATAGCTGAAATTTTGTTTTCCTTGTCGACGTTTAGGATATATATTTGCAAATTGTCGGATGGGAATGGCAGAAAGTTTGTTGCCGGTCTTTTCTCCTTGTTCCCAGATGCGACTTTTTTCGTCAAGTGCTTGTTACATTTACTACAGGGTATCCTGCAGTTCTGGGTATCACGATTCGGGGTGGGGGTAATTTTTCGTACAAAATAACTTTTTTCTTCCATTACGAGGAGATTTCGAATCTCAACGACTACGTAATATCAGTTTTTTAGCTACCTTACAATAATACTTCTAAGACACACAAACCTTTTTAAGTTTGCAAAACATGTTTCAATTCGACGCTACTCAAGTCATCCTCAGTTGAAGATAATCGTGTTACAACTTGAATACGTTCTCGAATTGCACTACACTTGTATGAATTCGTGTGCTATGTAAATAAAATATATATTAACGGCATCACAGGAAGGCAACAGAAGGATTTTGAGGTAACCAAGAAAAAACAGCTTGAAAGATGAAAAGCTTTGTCCGACACAAGGTGCTAAAATGTTTCGCGTAGAAGATTCCATGCCACAGCAGGGTGTGCGTGAGAACCTTTCATCGGACAAGGTTTCACACGTCCACAAGCACTGGCAATCCAATTCAGTCATCTAAACCTTGTCAAGACTTGTGCTCTGCAGAATCATCTTTCGCGATTTTGGATTCTGCCATCTAAATTTCGAATAAAGATGAAAGAGGCCATGAATACTAAATGAAAGAATTCGACTTAATACCAACAGCTGAAACAATTAGATTTATCTCTCTATTTTAACTTAATTTATTTTTTTATCATATTTATCATTAACATTTAACTTATGTTTTTTTTTATTAGTATATATTGTATTGGCTTTTTCTGGGTTACTTCAAAATACCAATATTGCCTTTCTGAGCTTCTGCTATATTTTTTTTCAAATAATTCACGTAATCTAACGTCGTAATTAAAATCGTTTTGTTCAATTAAATTCAAATTGTAACACGCGAGCAACTAAGTTTGAAGATGAGATGAGTAAAGTCGAAACATGAGTAGCAAGCTTAAAACTATTTTTTTATGGGACTGAATATATATAACTATCTGCTCAATATTGACCATTTCGCAAGGTTTGGATGTATTTAGGAGTAAACTACACTGCAGTAAAAGTCATCTGCCTGTTTCCAGAGGTTTAAAGTTTTTTCAAAAATTGTTATCTATACAATTATGGTATCATTTTTCGAATTAAGGTCGACAAATTAAAAAAGTCACCTTGACTTAAATCATTCAACATTTCTCATCACCTTATCATATGGCGAAACCACAAAAAAAGTAATAATAAATAAACAAGCCAAGTCACGTACAGACTAAATCGATATAGCTCGTTCGATATCAGTTTAATTTACCCTAAACATGATTTGAGTTTTTATGAAGACGCGTCAGTCACCCTATCCCCACCCCACTCTGCAGCCTGCGTCCTTGTGTAATTTCAAAATGTTTTCTACTTTTTTTCCTAGCATGGGTTGGATCCTTAAACACGGCTTGTGGCTACATTCTTAACCCATTTAGCGTCCATGTTACAAACCGTTTCGGCTTCCGAGCTACCGCCATTCTGGGATCTGTGTCAAGCTTAATAGGCATAGGCCTGGCTTCATTCTCTGCTCAGCTATGGATGATGTACCCAACTTATGGCTTCCTGACGGGGTTTGGAAGCACAACGATCTATAGTACATCGATGCTGGTCGTTTTAAAGTATTTTGTGAAATGGCGTTCTGTGGCGGTCGGACTCGTCGCATCGGCAACATCGGTTTCTGCGTTTGCCATGACACAATTTGTTCAAGCACTACTAAGTGCCTTTGGCTGGCGATGGGCCATGCGAGGAATAGCAGGTCTGTTTTTGATGTGTGGTTTGTGTTCAGCTTTATATCTACCGGTCAACAGGGCAAAGGAGAGTGATGAACAAACTCTGGATAGAATTGGAACAGACAAGAAGGAGAATGAACCACATGTACTGAAGAACCACAGATTTTTAGTATTTTGCTCTGCAAATACAATTGTTATGTTTGGATACTACATTCCAGTTATACACATCGTAAGTTGTCTTTTCCCATTTCCACTTCGTAATTTTATCCCTTGAACATAAATCATCTTCTTCTCCTCTTTCTGAGGGTAAGTCTTTTGGGATCATTTGGGGTGCGAGTGTTCACGGCTTTTAAACTCTGGAATGGATTATCGCTGTAAGCTATGAAAATCTGGAATTTGTTCTTATATCAAGGGTTATCGTTGTGAGCGACAAAAGTCTGTGAATGACCGCTGTACGTATGTGGGGCTCAACGGAGTGATGCCTTCTTTTGGTCATTTTACGGCTAACACTTTTTTCTGTTGTCAACAAATCTTTTTTCAACTATTAACATTTTTTACGACTAACTGTTAAAACTTGTCAATTTTTACGCCTAACGGCAAAAGTTTTAAGCCGTTTTACTTTTAATTGTTAACACCATTGAGACCCTCCTGTATGTGTCGTGTGAAGTGTTACCATATGGTAAATGTTCGCCAAAAAAGAAACGCGAAGACAAGAATCAAGTGGCTAGGACGCGACATTTGAAATAATCTCAGTGACGTGATGGTCATACCCAATAATAAGTAGAAGTGTAGCTAAAATTATTTGGTGTTTAGCCTTGGATTTTCAAACAGTGGTTTTAGCGTTTCACGTTGGATTCTAGGATTAAACCGTTTTCCACGCTCTCAATTCAGTCAGACTAACAAACTTTCCCGCTGAATTTTAAGAGCCGGAAGTCTTGGCGATGTAACGGATTCTGCTTATTAGGTCAATTTGAAAAATTACCGTTACGTCACGCTTGATTTGCAAGATTTCCTTTAAATGATGATCGTGTATCGTTAGGGTGGTCCAGAGAGGAAAAGCGAGAATGGCGACCTGTCAAATAGTGAAGAGTATTGTCAGTACGAACTTCTAACCAGTTCTTCTAAGCGGAGTAAATGAGTTAATATAACTCAACCTCATTAATATTTGCAGATCAAACATTGTAAGCAAGAACTCCAGATTCCTGAACATAAATCCTTCATACTCTTCACTTACCTCGCTGGAGCGTCTGTTATCAGCCGCCTCGCGTTCTGCAAATTGGGAGACTTTCGATGCGTCAGCCGTTTCTTTCTTTATCAAGTGTCCGTGGTCATATATGGGATATGTGTGTTATTATTACCATTTGTAAAAACGTTTAACTCTTTGGTGATAATATTTGTTGTTTTTGGACTTATGGACGGCGGTGCACTGGGTCAGTTTTCCCTCCTTGTTTTAGGCTGTGTCGGTCAAAGAAAAGTGAATCAAGGCTGGGGTTACGCCATGTTTAGTGTAGGTTTTGGAGTCGGCACTGGACCTCCACTCGCAGGTAAAAATCATTTTACAATAAGTCCTAACGTAATTGATCATGTGATACTATATAGGTTGTTGCATGTGCCATTATGGGCTAAATTGTATGATTGGGAGATAGAAGAGTTCTCGAAGTTTATCATGGGTATGCAAATACGAGACTCAGTGAAAGATTTGCATTTGGGGCCGGTAAAAATTTTTATCATCTTTTTTTCTGGAGGGGTGTGGGGGGAGCGGGAAGCAGGCATTTATTTTATTGTAACAATGAAACTTATTAATTATATTTGTACCTCAGGATACATTGATCAACATTTGTGCATAGCGACTCGCCAAATTTCCTTCAACTTGAAGGAAAGCACAACATTTGATTTGGTAACCAAAAGGGAAAGGCCATTCATTCGTTCTCAACCAAACAGGATCAAAACAGAAAACCAATAGCGACTTGATCACTCGTGTTTTCCCGCGCTTTTTTACCCGCGCTTCAGGCAGTTTGCTTGTTTTTACTTCGGGTTCTCATTGGCTCAGGGAGATATTTGCCCTGCTATGATTGGCTGTTATGTTTGCTTTGGTTTTGATTTTATGACACTCAATGTCACTAACATGACGATGTTTACGTCATTTGTGAAACAGGTTTTATGGCGGACGAGAGTGGTTCCTACGCGGTAGCCTTTTATTTATCAGGAGTAGTGCTTATAGCTGGAGCTGCTATCACACTACTGATGAAGTTTGTAAAGCAAACAGACGTAACCGAAGGCCCTGACGAAGTCAAAGCCCAAGAAATGGGAATTCTGATTGTAGAGAAAGTCACCGTTCTTTAATTGAGTTCGGAGAGTAGAAAATTTCCAGGTCAATTTACGCGGATTGCCCCCTCCTTAAAATGGTTAACTGAAGTCTGAGTTTGGTTTTGTCAAAAATGTAATTTAGATGGATCCTTGAATAAGGCGTGTGGCTACATTCGCAACCCACTTACCAAGGGAAAAAATTAAAGTGTTTGAAAAGCTGCCTCAGAAAGCGTGGTTCGTTTGAAGCTCTCTCAATATTGACAGTTCTTAAATCTAAGAAGGATAGGTAGATCCAATATGTTTAAAAAATTGACAAGAATGCACAACTCTAGTGCGTTTTATTCAATAAAGAGTTTGACTTGTTTACAAGGCCCCGTGAAGGAAGTAGTAACTGAGCCGTACAATTTTTAAGCTTTGAAAAATCATTAATTAGTTTCGCACGGTCCACCGACGATTTTATCAAGAGAGTTCCACCATACTAATTTAAAATTTTGTAAAACATTGAAGCGTTTATTTCCACCTACTCACAACTCAGGCGTATCGGAGGACATCTTAGCTAGGAATTAAAATTGTTATAATCTTAATGCAAGAAAATTGAACTTTAGAGGTGAGTTTTTACGATGGTTGCATTTCTGAGATAAGCGTGAGATTTGACTTCATATATTATAATCCGTTTAATTTAAAAATATAGTCTATTCTTTGGCCGATTGTAGAAGAGTTAATGCATGCAAAGTGATAGCCTTTACCAAAAGCATTCAGATGAATCGTAGACAGAAGATTCGCTCATAGAAAAAGAATAAAATAAAAAATTTTCATGCAACCGAGCAAAAATATCAAGTTTATCCGTTCAAAAAAACCAAAAGAAATTAAAGAAATACATATTTTGGCTTTTCAATAGGTTGGAAAACAATCAAAAGTACCTATTTACATGTGTCACGATGTAAGCAAACCGGGTTGAAGGAGTTACTGAAACCGGTCTAGAGAAAATATTTTTAACGGCAGTATTGAACTTCAGATAATGCTTTTTTTTCGAAGTTCGAATTCTTATATGCTCAGCATATTCAAACGCATAATGCTATTGTTGAATCAAATCAAATATAGCCGTCATTCTACAAATGCTCTAACGGGTGATAGATTTTTTCGTTTCTTTTCTCTTTGCAGAAACAAAATATAAATAACGTCCCTCGAGTAAATATCTTATGCTAACAACCACCTTGCCATCGACTGATATCGAGTTTATCACCTCACCACGATGGTCTAAGTCATGTAGTAATCTGCAAAATTCATTCTATCGTAGCCTCTTGTCTCAATTAAATCAAGTTCTTGAGATGTCATCACATCAGTGAATTAGCGCATTTAAGCGTCGATTCAGTTGAGCGGTCCATGATTTACAACCCTACGGCCCTGAAAGCAGGTCTCGAGCAAAAAAAACTCCGCCTGGTTTTACATTTTTCAATAGTTGGGATCAATGAATCTGACAGTTATTTTAACGGGTGGAGCACGCTCGCTAATTGATTGAGCTCAACAGGTGTAACATCGTTTCACAACTGGTGGCGAGAATTCGAATCACGTGACCAAAGGTCGAACCGGTACTGTTTTTTTGGACATGAATAAGAGATAAGATTCAGCCATTTAGCTTCTTGGTGTTTTTGTTCTTCTGGGGCCCGTCCCGCTCTTTACACAATTCATTTAGATTAATTGAGAACTTACGCCAAGGAAGAAAAGTTAAAAACTCGGGCGAAAGAGGTGCGATGGAGATCTGATCGCTGCAAGATTGAAGCACGAATTTTAATTTAGAATGCCAAGCCAAGAGCGACCACTTCGGTAAATTCTAGTTGTTGCTTGTCCCTCTCGTTTGTGTATTTTGGCCAAAAATCAGGATTTTATCATAGTTAGGTAAGTACCTCAGGTTTTAATCAGGCTTAAATTCGACAAAAATTATAGAATAACAAAAGTTTCTGAAAGTAGAGTTTAAATGTGTTTTGAAATGCGCTTTTCCTTGAAAGCCGCATATATAACAAGGCGTTATTTTGTCAGACGATAGAGTTGGTTTTGACAGGTGAACTTTATTCAGATATTGGCCTCTGTAGAATTCTTTGAACAGTCTGAGTTGTTTCTGTTAGATTAACAGCGTCTTTCTGAACGTGATGAATGATCAGAATTAGAGGTAAATGTGGGGTATAGAAGTCAATTTGGTTAGATAGATAAACTTCCGTGATCTAAGGGTTGAAGTTTTCTATCTAACACAGCAGGAGAGAGAGGGTTGAAAAATGTTCTCGCATTTTTTTTTTATGTAAAAGTTAACAAAAGGATTTTTATGTCCTTGTTTACATCGTAAGATATTTTTTCTCTAAAGCTGGCTTCATAATCGAATGCTACTTTATCGATACATATGACATCAAGAACCGAAAAGAAACTTTAATATACGAAAAGCAAGATGTCTGCCTTTTTGGTAAACTTATAGAAAATATTGTAACAGACCTTGCAACGCTCGAACAGAGATCTTACAAGACCACAAGTGCTGACGCAGATTTCTGAAATAGATTTCTAAAACTATGGCGTATCTTCTCGTAGACTTACAAACGCCATTTTACTTGATAACTGATGACTAGTAACACAAACGAATCTTTCTCTTGATCTCTACTAGGACCCAAGCGTGACTCACGCATATCTCGAAACCAAATGAGACTTTATGCGTTAGGATTATTTCTCTTACTGACCTGGGTAGCAAAATCGTCAGGAAGTAAGTACGATATCCAACTTTTCCCCGCTATATAATAGAAAGTTTCATTTTGTTTACAAAATATATCTCATTCCATTGATGGTTGCATTCTTATTGTCTTCCTAACAAAGTTTATTTGGGTCCAGTGTAATTTTTAACAGATATTTTTAATCGCTCAGAATTTCAAAAAGCTTTATTTGAAAATTAAAAAAAGACGATCATTAGAAAGAAAAAAAGATTTAGACTAAGCTTGGAAAAACGGCAGAAATATGTCTGTAATGCATAACTAATTTACTCTTACTAATTAATTTACGATACCCCTAAATTTGACCAGTGCGGTCGTTAACAAGTGTGGAAATTTCATTGATCTCTAAATTAAGTGTATATTTTCTTTTAATCTAATAACGAGCGAAGATTTTTTACTTGAACGATGGTGTGCTTTAAAAACAACCATGAAAGATATTTTAAGATCAAGTTTCAGAGTTTACGATTCTTCTGAAAGATTAGACACACTGTTTCTAGCCCTAGCACTGATATACGTGATACATTTCTCCATTCTCGGCACCCAGTGTGGCATTTTAAAAGGAAAAATGAAATTATATTTCTAGATAAAAGAGCCCATCATAGTTCTCAACCTCACTCTCATGTGCGACGTTCAATTCATGAAGACCATGGTAAAACTAAAGATTCCTCTAAGCGCCTTTACGAAATGTTGGTGAGAAGGAATATACTAACAAGACGAAGGAGGGAACTCATGACAGGTCCACGTAAGTGAAACAATTGAAGCTCAAGTCACGGAACAATTCCTCCAAACGCCTTCCTTACTGAAAAGACTCATTCACGCGTGCACCTTACAAGAAGTTTCAAAGCTATTAAGTTTTTTAATCCTTTTTTCTTCTTTATGTTGAAAAGTGACGGTTACAGCGTTTGCAAACGGCAAAAATGACATTTACGGATTGTGCAATGAGGAAAAATCCTTTCTACTGAAAATAGACGACAAGTTAATTTACGGCGAATCTCGTGCTTCCTCATTCCAAAAAATGTATTTCATGTTAAGGGCTATGTTATAAGCGTCAAAATGGTCCAAAAGAGGATATTGTTTATCTATCAATGTTGTGATCAAAGGTTACCAAAACTAGACAGTTCAATGCATCCATTCTGAATCAAGTTTGCAGGCTCTCCATCTTCCCCCTGGTCCCAGCCCACGCGCAGTTTGCATCTAGTTCCAAATATATATAAAGAAAATGTAGGATTTACAAAGAGTCAATTATCCTCAAATGTTATTTCGCGTTTCCAGTAAGTGCATTAAAATTTGCATTAAGGGTAACATCATGACTTCATTTTCCTCTTTCACTGAATATTCTACGTCGAAGTTGAAATATATTTCCAGTAGGTTGTTACCGTAGAAATGAAATAGTGTTTTATCACACATATAAAAATCAAACCAAATTATACGCAATGGAGACTCAAATCAAGGCACTAACCTTACAATTTGCTCACTTTAAAAAAATATTGAATTTTATTACAGCCACGAAAACTAGGGTGGAAATAAAATTCAGAAAGAAATGGCTTGAGGAAATGTCCGACAGTCAGAGTTCTCAGTATAAGCTGCTGGATGGGAATATTGTTGATGCGGTAAGTACCTCTCCTCTCACAATCCTTTTAGATGAATGTGTTTGGTTGAAAAATATTTCTTAATTTGATCGTCTGGTTCAATTTTCAAGGTGAGAGTGGTACTTAAGAAGTTTTTCAGTGATTATTGCTAATTATCAAACTGCTATAATTTGATTCTTTCCAGAAATTGAGATCACCCTTTTTCTCTAAGACGAACCATTCCTTTTACCTCAATCATTTTGACTTAATTTCTTTCCTTTGTTTTCATTTACCTCATTTTATCGATTTATTATTTTTTCCTTATGATTTTTTAATAAATTTCTATAGATAACAACAGAACTTATTGGGGACACAAACTACCTCAGTTCGGCAGTGATGACGTTAAAGTGAGTAATATGAACAATCATATTTGAGAATTAATTAATTGCATGGCCAAATTTCGCCATTATTTTTTGATAATAATGATTCCAAGCAACTTTTTGCCCGCTAGCCAATTATGCCCTCCAATTCACATCACGTCATCACGTTACGTTGGTGTTCAGTTTTCTTCGCTACCCCAATGGATAGAAATTCTATTTATTCGAGCCAACTTCATAAATATATAGAAAGTTTTTGAGATCGCCCTCAAAATTTTAGGGCGTCTTCGAAAATCTTCGGGCGTCTTCGGAAACCTTCAAGCGTCTTTGAACTGTCGAGTATTGGTGTCCCGTTGTCCACACACAAAACAGGGGAATGGCTTTGCATAAGATTCCACAATAAAGCGTACAAGGAAACTTGAAATTACCCATGCTGAGTTATTTTGGCTTTTTCTTCTTCTTCTGTAGAAGCTCCAATGAGCCTAAGTCAAACGTTTTAGCAGACATCGAGCTGCAGTTTGTATCGGACGAGCTTGATCCGGTCAAACATCTCCGTGCTATTGTGTCAGATGGACACATCTCTGGCATGATGGTCTACCCAGATTACTTTGTTGTCCTTGGAGGTAATGTCTTGTGCGATACATACAGGAATTGTTGGTGTTGCTGTGCTGTCCTAGTAATACATATATATATTTGGTTAGTGTTGTGTTGTTATGGCCGTTGATGTTGTTTTCCAATGAGCTACTCTCAGCAGTTTGATTTGTGTGGCTAATAATGCTGGAAAATTCTGCAGTATCTCCAATATAATCCAAATTTTTATTCTTCCTTTGTTCAATTTCCAGCTTCTTAAGACTCCCTGCTTGTTTCATTTATGTATTCTCAAAGACTAAATATTGGAATACTATGTGTTCTCAGAGTTGCAAATGAAATGAAAAGTTACCTTTTCATATAATTATTAATCACGAATATTTTAGGCAACAACAACCCAAGTGCTGCTGATCAACAGAACAGCAATGTAGCACCCACTCCTACTCTAAGTAAGTACATATGGCCAAGAAGTCACGCTGTCATATTGGTGAACCAAATCTAATTTACCAGATTTCCCCTCACCCCTTCCCCCTCATAAGTCTCTGTAGTATTCTATTGATCCCTTCATAAATCCTTTATAGTTCCCCAATAAATTCTGTAAGCAACAACTGATCTCCCGCCTGTTCCCCCTGGAAACCGTGTTATCATCCAAAAATCCTCCTCCTCCCCCTTGCCCTTCGACGATGAATAATGATTCGTGATTGGTCCCTAACCAAAGGGGAGACTGGGGGGGAGGTTCTGAATACCGCAATACCACAAAAAAATTCGGCTAATACCACAATATCGCAACAGAAAGTCGCCAAATACCGCAAAACTTCAATCACGAGTTGAAGCTCGATGTCATGCCGAAACCATTACTCTGTTACGCCTACAGTAAATAACAAGGAAATAACAACTAAGAGTTGCCCATTTGAAACTGCACCCGAAACAATTGGAAACTGGAAAAAGCTCTGAAAACGGTGAAGGACTTGGAGAATACTAGTAATAACGCCGAAAATGCTTTAAAAACCGCATACCGCAGTTCGAGATAAAAATTGCCGAAATACCGAAAGAAAAACAGTCCAGTACTGCAGTACCGCACATATCGATGTCCACCCCACTCCCCCCGACCTGCCTTTATCCAGTAACTATTATTAATATTCAACTGATAAATTACTACTTCATAAAACTGATTATTCATTTCATCTTTGTCTTCGTTCTAGTTCAAGATTTCCCTTTCGATGTGAAATTGCAGTTATCTTGGCATCCCTTCCTTAGCGATACAAACAATCCTAAAACGAAAACTTTGAGTTCTTCGATTGAGAACACTGTAAGTATAATTTACTGATACTACACGATACACTGCAGGTACTCTGAAGTCAACCCAATCTTTTAAACTTCTCTCCGATTTTAGACTATCAAAATTCCCATCTTAACCCTACGTCTTTCGCAACGAAAATGTGAAAAATTCTAATTGAATGGAAGGCTAAGCGGCTACTGTTTGAGCAGTTGGTATTCCTGGTTGCACTTGAGTTATGCTGAACAGTTAGCAGTTCTTGAGGCATTTTAAAAGAACTGCTCAGTTCCTTTTGGTCTAACGAATAACAGTCTCACACCCCTCAAAAGGTGTTCTTTTAATTTACAATGTAAAAGGAAACAATTTGTTTCGTAAACTTTTGAGACACTTCAAAATAAATTTTTGCAATTCTTTTTTTAATCATATATTTGTCTTTTTTTAAGCTCAAAAAGTTATTCGCAGGTGATCCATCGTTCATTGATGCTAAAGTAATCGGATACAAGTAAGTTCAATATATCTTTCTCTTTGTTTTTGATCAAAGTTAAATAGGTTTCGTCTGATACTAGTAGTCTTTACGGATTTCTGTCATTCTCCAATTTGACCCAGCATTCCATTTGTGTGCAATTCTTCGTTGCAAAGTTGCGACTAAAAAGAAGATCATAACTTCAAGGGGCCTGGCTCGAGGCAGTGATAAAAGCCGCCTACTGGCAGAACTGACAGTCTGCTATTCATTCAATATTTAATCATCCAAGATCGCACCAAATATCAATTTAAAGTATTCCGAATCACTCATTTTACAGTGAAGATCCTGATGGAAATCCCCATGCAAGAATTGCTCTTCGATTTAAACCTAATACAACAGATCCCGAGGAAATACTAAAGAAATTGGTAACAACTGGTCACCTCGGAGAAGTTCCGATCTTCAATGACTATCTGAGTAAGTGCATCCCACAAGTTTTGATTGATTATCCCGCAATAGCAATCGGTTGTGAATCTGTTCTTTTTAAGGAAAAGTAAAACTGATAAAAGTTATGCGATTCGCTCATGTTGGGTTAGAAAACACTTAACTGAATTCAAGCTTACACGCTTCTTCACCTGGTTTCAATCTCATTTTCTTTGAATAATAGTCCATTAGTCGCAGTCTCGTTTAAATCACTGATCCAGACATTCTTTTTTTCTTTCATCAGATGGTCAGATGAATCCAACGCAGAACCCTCCCGTCTCGCAACATAACGCAGTGCCCCAGTTGAACGCTACATCAACGCCTCAGGCTGCTCCTGCACCAGCTCCTGCCCCCACTCCGGTACAAGCAGTACCATCACCAATGGCTCCTTCTCCAGCAATCCCAGTGGCGAATAACACAGTGGAAGTAAATCCTCCCGCTTCAGTGGTACCCCAGGCCCAACCCACCGCTGCTCCAGCAACTTCAGCTGCTCCCCAACCTACACTACCTCAAGACCAGCCTGTGCCCACCAATTCACAAATTCCGTATGCACAGCCTGGCGAGTGTAAGTATCAGAGAGATTTCTTTCTTCCCTTTTTTTGCATTTTCTCATTTTGTAAAGGACAACAATTGACCGAAGACTCGAATGAAAGATTGGAAATATTTTGATGGCTTTTCAGCCTAATGCATGAATAATCAGCTTCCAAACTACTTTAGAATTTAACTATCGACATGTACCATAACCAGCGATAGACAATGTTCGGTCTCAAATCAATTCTTAATTTTTTAACACTCCTCTTCGAAAATTTGAACGACTTTTGATTGCAATCATCATAGCGGTGGAGTGTATGTTGCAGTCTACAGCGTATTTATTGATCCGTAAACATCAACGTTTAACCCTTGAAATCCCAGTAATGATTAACACGTAACTTCTCCCTATAATGTCCATATAGGGGAGAACTAGCAATCAGATATAGAGTGTTGGATGGTTTGTCAAACCAAACATTACAGTTCAACGGAGAAAAGATTTGGCTAAAAAAATTATTAATCTTATTGCATTTTGATTCCAGCTTTGAATGGAACAATAAAGTTGAACGAGTCGTGGTACGATTACATGGGAAATACGCAGAGTTCAACTTTCAAGATATTAGCAGAAGATATTGAGCAAGCGGTGAGCATATTCCTCAATTGTTAAAGTTATTTTGGAAAATGTCTATCTGTCGTCAAATGCAGGATCGACTGCGTGATCGGTTGAAGGACTGTGGTGCTTTTTAAATTGTTCAACTGAAACTCACTCACTAACTTACAGACTCATGCAACGAAAAAGGGGGGGTACGTTTTTAAAGAAGCTGTGATGCTGGAAACGGCTCACGCTCGATCTGACGAAGGGCTAACGTTCGAAATGTCGGCTTTAGAAGCTCTTTACGGTGGCCTACTTGTGGCCTACTTGCATTATTAACTCAACTGATAGAGCCAAATTATCTTCTGATTCAATGACTGACTCACTGACTGAGTGACTGGGCGGCATTGTGAATAACTGATTGAGTGTCTCCGTGACTGGATAGCTGGTTGAATATTTGACTGACCGACAGATTAACTGACTCACTCACTCGCTCACATAATTGCACTGCACGTATTAGTTCTAAAAGTAAGGAAACAGCACCTAGTAATCGTTTTATTTAACCTTTACACATTACACAGATAAGAAACGCGTACGAACCGTACAGGTATACAGTAACATCCAAAGTTACAGGACTAAGGTAAGCATTCCATTTACATTTTTAAATTTTATTTTATGAAACTCTTAAAGCTGTTAAGTTATTTTAACGTATTCAACAGGACCAGGTAAACTTCTCGTAGGGAAAATGATTAAATCATCTGATTATTTCTGCTCAAGATATACGTGTTCTTAATAGGTAAAGGACTAAAGAAACTTGAAAGAATTTCATTCCCTCCCTTCCTTCTACAATCATTTATTCATTTATTTATTTATTAACTCAATTTGTTCACTTGCAGCAAGACAAATGATAATGAAGTACTAGCTTCATTTACGATAACCTTCCCCCCCGGAGAGACCCCGACTCTGATACCTTTACAGCAGATCGTGCAGGGGGGTCTTCTTGGTGGTATCCCCGTGTTTCGTGATTCTGTCCTGGAAGCAGGTTTGTAGTTTTTTTAAAAATTCGCAGGGGGCTGTATTTTAAATCTTTCAGTAAGCTCTTAAAAGAATAAAGAAAACAAAAATGCAGTGATAACAAATAACTATCAAAAGGGAAATCGATTTACCGATTAAGTTATGTAAAACAGTCCTAAGTGAACATTAAACGGTAATAATCTCGGATTCAATTTTTTCAGGCAGTTAGCCATGTCAGTTAGTCGTATGAACGCTGAGTTAAAGTCAAACGGCACTTAAAACTACGAGCATTGCCCTTTTATCAATGAGGTCTGTTGTGCATGGGAACAAAACAAGTTAAATAATCGTACACCGACAATTTAAACAAATCAAGACGGTTTTAACCCTTCAACTCCCATGAGTGGCCAAGATTATCCAATAACAAATTCTCCAAACTAGCATGGTAAGGCTTGTATCGCAAAAAGTTGGGAAAATTCTTAATGAGATCTTGGGATTGAAATGGTTAGTCCTTTATTGTTCCAGTAGGAGTGATTTCTGGTTACCAACCTGAGTCGCTAAGCAAGCCTGCAGTTTTTAAAAAAAAAAAAAAGATTTTTCTTTCATCTTGAAAATTACTGACGCAATACTTGTGTGCATGATTAACGATTGGTCTGTCAATTTCAGGCATGGGCACAACACCTTCTCCAATTGCATACGCTCCAACAAGTCCTTCATCAGGTATGTGTTTTCAAAATTTGAGATACGTACACGAAACTCTTGGCATGAAGATCGCTGTATCTGTTTTTAATCCCTCGTTAACCAGATGGTTGAAGTCTAAGATCGTGACTCCATGAACGAACCTTTATCAATGAGTAGAACTTCTTTTAGAGCTTGTATTTTCGTGATATCAATGGGCAATTTCCGACAGAGATCAAAGTAGTCGCCAACGCAAAAACTTAAACTTTCCCTGATAAGATCTCTCCCATTCTTTCCATTGTCATCGATTCCTAATAGTTCCGCCAAATGTACGTTACTTTTCCGTCGGGGTCCTACAAGAGCAGATTTTGAAAACCAATTTCTATACGTGCACTATAACTTGACACGTTCTCTCTTTAAACTTGATATTCTCCAGCCTGGTCGAACAACTCCTTGTCACAAAACTATACCGTGCCAGCTAATAATATGACGTCGGCTCCTGCAGCTTATCCCAATGCCTCTCAAACATTCAATGCCACAGCAGTAGCACCGGTTATTGAACCTGCCCCAGTTCCTACAGCAGCTGTGTATGCTCCGACGCAGTCGTTGTACAATGCCACTGCAGCCCCTGTCCAAGTGCCGACTGGTTCCGGTAAGGGTTTTTTCCTTCTTGTGATGATATCTTTCCATCTTTTTCGCTTTTTTTCCAGTTTAGTTTTATTACTTTGTTGAGTTATTTGTGTTTTTGTTGTTTGTTTTGCCTTGGTTGTTTCTTTGTTTGTTTTGTGTGGTTAATTTTTCAATGAGTAAATCGAGTATGTCAGGATGTCATTATTTTTTCTGGAATTTCCTTGCTGTACGAATAGCTTGGTTGCCAATCGTCCTCGGAAACCAGGAGAAAACAAATTACTTCTACCTGATAACAAAAGTAAGAAGTTTGTACGAGATGAGAACCAAGAGACTCCATGAGAAATATACCTCTAGGCGCTATTATTAGGGAATCTCATTAAATTATCAGCACGTAATCATACTCAAGCGATTTTGGAGTGAACGCAGTCTCGACCTACAATCAGGGACAATGATAAAAAGAAAAGCTTAACCCAGAACTCACCCTAACCCCCTGGCAGTGATCAAGGTCTACCCTTGTTTTCACAATCCCTTTCGAAAGTTTTACGAGCGAATGATGAAGTATATCATTCGTAAAAACCAAACACGATTGGAGTAAAAAAGTGAATATGTTCCCGCAAAATCATCAAATGGGAATGATAGATCGTTTTGTGATGTATCAGCATAATAAGAAGGTTTTTTTTTTGTTTTTTTCCTTTTTATTCAGTCACCTACGAGCAGAATACTTCGGTGTCTAACGCTTCAAATGTGGCATCTGATCAGTATGGTAAGCTCTTTGATATCCAATTATTAACCCTAGTTTACCCTCTCTTTAGAGGGACGACAAATAGTATGAACCAGAGGGGTATTTGCAAATTTTTCTCCATCTAATAATTTTAGATCAAATTATGAAAAATAAATGAAATGTCAAATCCGATTTTTGGAGAACATAACGTATGTATACCCTCGGAGCATGTGTATTAAAAAGTTACGCTTTTGTCGATCATGTGGTTTTCCTACGCGCCTTTTGCAATATCACTTCTTTTGAATGTCGCATACCACCTGCAGAACCTGCTGAAATCAAAAAGGCTTTATGCCAACTAAACTGCAGGAAGAGAGGATAGTTTAAGGACAGCCCATCTCAGTCCCTTGAACAAAGAGTGGTGGATGAAATTTTCCAGTTTGATCCGAGGGTTGAAGGAAGCTTCGTTAATCTTTTAGCACCTCTTTCTAATTTAGGGCAAACATCCAACGTTCAAACACAGACTTCAGGCTTGGGTAAACTTTCCACGCCACCTGGTTATACTGGAGGTCTTATACCACTACCGGCAGGTAAAATGATGAAAGGCTATAACATCTATTTTTTCAATGTAGGCTCGAAAGCGAACAACGGGTAGCTTCTTCATTTGTGTGTATATCTCAGATGAGTTTTATTTCAAACTTTAGTCAAATTCAAAGCTCGAGTACGTCCCGTTTAATCGAAGATAAAGTTGTAAAAGTATTGTAAATTTTCCATTAAATTGCTCTTTATTCGTTCTAGATTTGAAGATACTCAGCTATCACTTCTTCTCCTGATACTCTTGTTGCCACTTAAACCAAAATCACGATCAATTTTACTTTCTCTGTCCTTTGGAACTTCTGTTAACTACCCATAATTTGTTAATAAAGTAACAAAGGTGGTCTTCTCGCCACGAATACAAACTCTTGACTCTACATGTGTTTCTCTACCCCTCCCCTTCTAAGTAACACAAACCCTTGACGTTACATGTTTCTCTCCACCCTTCCCCCTCTAAGTAATGGTCCATAATATAATATATATAAACACGTAGTTAAATCTATGATTATGTTTCAAGCAGTAGGCCTTCTTATGTGAAATTATTTTTCATTGCCAATTTTTTTCTTTTGACAATCCACATATCAGGAATTCCCAAGTCATGCGCAGAAATCCGCGCATCTGGAATCGGGTCACAGGACGGGGAGTATGTTATTCAAGCACGGCCAGACTGTCACTTGAACATTATTTGTCAGAACATGGACGAACCAAACCCTATAGAGTTCCTAGGTGGTCCGGAACAAAGATACTGGCTTTATTGGCATTATGCAATCCTTATAAGGTTGTCAGCTTATGACAAAGAACACGTGGACAAGAGAGCTTGCCTTGAAAACACCGGTACGTTCAAAGGGAGAAAAGACAGGAAATCTAATTTTCACTTTTACTAAAAAAATTTGATCTGGGAAAGAATTAATTATTGTTAACATTCTTCTCTTGCGGCTGTTTCTCAGGCCCGTTTATAAAACTTCTCCTTGGAATGCGCTGTAGTTTTTGTTCACATGGTTGTTGCTGTTATCATTGTTGTTACCGTGGGTGACTTTTTCACCCCTGTAATGGCTGTTGTTGTAATAGATTCAGTTATGCCCAGCTTCTACGTTTCATTTGGTATTCATTATGATACAAATGCTGATAAAGGTGTGGCAGATATTTCAGTGGAATGGCGACCATAATTGCATTCCAGTATCTATCCATGCCGTGGTTACCTAGTAACTACACCTTTTAAAATTTACCAGTAGCGAGTCCAAACACTAAAATATGCAATAATTTATTTTTTCTATCAGCGGATGGCCGCACATTTATTCACAAGGTGATGGACGCTGGTGCAAGACAAGGAAATCCCCTTGTTCACTGGAAAACCAACATTAAGCACATGATAAATAACTTCATCGGAAAAATGAAGAAAAAGAGAGAACTGAGAGAAGATATCACTCTGAGCACAAAAGCTATGAAGATTTATAAAAGGTCAGGAATATAAATTAGAGTTGTTAATAAACTAAAGAATGGCTAAAATTTTCTTTCAACAACATGACTCAATGTTCAACTCAGAAAAAAAAAAGATTCATCTTTAAATTTAAGGTAAAGGTAAAAGGGTTGTATGGCTACACTTGACAATTATCATTCCCTGATACAAAAAGCAAGGCACCATAAGCTCAACCTACTATATTAGAAAATGACCATTATGACACCTTATTCTGCGGTGGTTTGTTCATTCACGAGGATAAAATAATGATCTTCCCTTTTTATTTTTAGATTTGCATCGCAAATGGAAAAAATGGAAAGAGGAAGGAATATGGATATGTAGATTTTATTTTAAAAAAAATGTTAATTTTCGCTCAGCCTTCCCGCAGTCCGTCTAAGAGTAAATCAGACTTGAATTTGCTTTAACCTCATATGTTTCTTTAAACATACCTCATCAATCTTGTACACTTTGCACTTAGAAGTCAATTTTTAGAACTTTTTATTACGTTTTGCAGACATTCTTCAAAACTTGAGTAAATGAATTTGTGCACATTACATAGAAGCTACGGCCGAGGTTCACCTCGTGAAATTGAATTTGGATTTGCTGTTTACAACGTATCTGCTGTTGGAATGTTCTTACGGCAATGATTAAGTTCTAATCAAATTTATTTAATAACAAAATTTTGAATGAATTTTACCCCTTCTTAAAATCTAATTCCAGCTTTAAAATAGTCCGAGGAATGGCCTTTGCCACTCTAAGGAAACTTAGTGGAGTTATATCTACAAAATCTCACCTGTTCCGAAAATACAAGAACGTCGATCAATTCTAGATGAAAAATATCAAAACAATTAACTCACCAAGTTTCTTTTAATTGCCTACTTAATTGAAATCTACTTAGTTGAATGTTCCTAATGACTTCTTCAAAAAAAAATTAAAGTGGATAAATGTTGCTAAGAGCTAAGACAAAGACAATTAAAAGATTATTTTGTCTAGAATATAGTCATCCCTTTTTTTGGGGGGGGGGGCGGGGGGGGCGGGGGGGTTACTCCATCGATGATGTAAATCCACTGGTGGGAATTCAGCAGCCCGCTTGGTTCCACAGCTTACTCCCGTTTCCCTATCATGAATAAGATAATAGTATTACTAATCATCCATTACAAACGGTTCACTGCAGGGCACAAACCTTCCAGTTAATAGTATGAATTTATCGACTGAGTGGGAGAGCGGTTCAGGATAAGATTTGGCCCGCGGTCATCATCGGACGCACAGTCCGAGTGCTCTGTCTGGCCCCCTCACTCAACCAATGAGCGTTTTGCGTATAATGAGACCGCTGCTGTTTCTCTCATCTCGCGGGCTGTGCGCGAGCCGTAGGGTTCTTCCCGGCCTCGCAGCGACACAGCCTACGGCCCTTATAAGGGAATCTTTTCAAATGTTTCAAAACACGTACAGGGCCGTAAGCCTGATCAATAATAACTATCTTTACCCATTCCTTTCTTGGGTAGGGACAAACACTTGAAAGAACTGCATCAGGTTTTGTCCTTATCAGTAACATAATTCAGAGATCAACAATGGGATCCAATGTAACTCAATGTCAGGCAAGTCCCCATACTTAAGCCTAAATTTGTCAAAAGATTATGAATCATTACTCTTTAAAAGCATTATTATTACTATGTTTCGAGTTTCAGTCTTTTTCATACTTCGAGCTCCACCAAAATCTAAGATAAATCAGCGGTTACTGTACTCCTAACGTGGAGAGGGTTTTTCCCTTCCCCCGTCCTCAACCAAAAATCTTCCTCGTCCCGCTTATTCAAAATGATATTCCAGTTCGTGTGCGTGTCGCAGAGAAGGCCCTGCTGGGAATGAGAACACTCAACATAGCTGGAAACTAAAATTCAGCTATTTTGGGTGTTCTTGCTCCAAACAGGAGTCATGAGCAATAACGAAACATACCTGAAGTCTTATCAATAATTTTTAAACAAGGAATCAATACTTGTTGTTCCAAACGCTTAATCGAGCCTTGACAAAATGACACTTGCCGGCCGGCACTTGGGCACATTTAGTATACAGAATTGAAAGAAAGTAGTAACACCAGAGACAGTATCAGTCTAAGAGATTTAAACCCCCACATGGGTGTTGTTGCTAAGGAAACTCTTCGCAGGTTATTTTTAGATCACCGCCACTTTTGAAAATTCTCTAAGGATCTATAGCTGACTCATCCCGTTTTTGTTTTTTTGGTTCTTTTCACATTTGTCTTCTCCCTCGATAACGCAAAGTTCAAGCAGAGATAAATATGACATTCTTCCACGTGATTTCCCGCCAGAACCCTTAGTCTAAATATACCTCAGAACTGAGACCACGAGACGGATAACATTTGGAATAAAGGTTATTTGCAGGCTCTTAGGTCAGCACTCTCTTGTTCTAAGTCAGTTTTTAGTTATGTTCATTTTGCCTTTCATGCGTATTCGTGCTTTACCAAAAAGCGGAAATGTTTTTTTTTTCTGGGTTAAGACCGGATATGGAATCACAATAAAACTTTCCGTCCCTCAACCCCCCCCCCTCCCCTCAAGGGCTGAAATATTCTAATGATCCCCTCACTGACCGTCAATTTCCTATAGTCCCCCCTCTATATTCTGTTAGTGATGACTGATCCCCCCCTTCCCCGCCCGAAAACCATTTGTTCCCCCCCCTCCCCCAAATCTTTCCCGTCTTAGGTGATAAATAATGGACCTTTTGGGACATAAATAAATGTTAAGAAATGTAAGAAAGTTTAGCCTGCGGCATGAAATAAATTTATTCGTTGGGAACTGTCAATATCTAATTCAATGCTCTACAGTCAAAGTATTAAGTTTCCAAAACATGACATGGGCATTTTATCTTTTAATTTTTAGATTTAAAGTAATTTGAAGACCAAGTCAATTGACGAAAATGGTGACGTTCTCTCTACTCTGACTGAAACTTTGAAGTCTTCAGGCCTTGGGGACTTTGGTTTTTTTTTGTTTTTTGTTTTTATCTTTTTATTTGTCTTTTGGCGTATGCTGTTTTAAATGTTGATATTGATATAAAAAAAAATTCAAGCCGCACAAGATATCTCTGATGAACTCAAGTCAATACGGATCATATTGTTTAACTAAGAAAAACGAAATGTAAACTGAACATTACTGGCTAAAACGTGTTGAATAAAACACACGTTCACTTATTGAATTATTATTTAAAATTAAAATGGAAATTTGCCGATATTTTCAAAGACTGATCATGTTTTATGGCTATGATTCCATTAAATTCCAAACTGAAATGGCCGGGTTTTTTGAAAACCATACACAAAGAGACGATCAAAGAAGCCACCTGCATTTAATTCAAAAAGGAAACATTTTTCGTTTTTTTAAAGGAACATCATCATATAGCGTAAGCTTTTTTAAAGCTAGTTCAGTGGTATCTGGTCCTCTGTACGTGGCGAATCTCAGAGGCTCCCTTTTAACGTTTTCTAGCGAAAAGAAAAATTCTATTAAAACACCTTAAATATGTTTAGTTTTTATTGAATCGGCAGTTGTTACCGCCCCACGAAACGTCGCAGAAAAAAAAACCCTAAGAAAAATAATTTTTTTTTTTGCGATAAAAGTGCCTTAACATGTATGAAATAACACCCATGTTTCCTTGGATAAATACTAACCTTGAAGTTGGCTGCTAGGTGAGCTAGACCAATTCTTAGTCCTGATCCTCAACATCACATACACCTTAGAAATTGGTCTGTTCGTTGTTCAGCGAGTAAGTCTATTTACGGAACTCGCTTTGTGCTTTCAACGAAGAAATTCGGCCAATTAAAAATAAGTAAACACCACTCAAATACTTAAAGCTGCATTCACTCTAGTCGGCTTGTATATCAATGGATTAAACCTTGATAATTAAACGACAATTAATCAGGAATCCGGAAAGAGAGCACTGAAGCGTTCACCTAAATAACACGCCGTTTTAAAAGATTCCCGTGCTATCAAGAGCGTTCGAAAGAGGCTTGTCCTTAAAAATCTTTCCTTTCGACCGCACGGATTGCACTGGAGTGAAAGAGCTTAACAGGAGAGAGTGTTTTAATGGAGTGTTTTTGAAAATCAAATGGACCTTTTATTCCTGTGTATACAAGAGTAGTGCTTTACGCTTTTAGCACTTTCAAGTTGGTAAACAATGGAGTGATGTCCATTTAACATTATACGCTTTTTAAGCTTTTACAATACATTTTCAAGTTAGTACCCTTCCTTTTGCCATTAGAGTTTTCTTGTGCTTAATGCATCTCTTAGCGAAGATGTGAGCTGCTTTTAGTTTTTAAGGATAAAGCTTTTAAACTGAAAGTTCGCCTCTTTACCTGGATGTTTCTGTCGGAAAAGGAATAATGCATTTACAAAAAAATATGTTGAAAGGGAAGAATTAAAAAAAAAAATTATTAAGTAAAATAATCAACGAAATTTGAGCAAAAAACCTAAAAGAACCGTATCAGAAACGCGTTTATTTGAGTGAAGATCAATATCTTTTCAATGCTTTATTTCCACTCAACTTACTATTTCCTCTTTTGCTGTGACTGTGATGTTCAGATGAAGTAAGAAATAACCCCTTTTTTATCGTAAATTTTCAAGACTACTCTCAAAACATTTTTTCACCAAACATGTCACTGATGTTAAGGTTGCACCTTCCACTGCCAAGGCAAGACATTGGAAAAATTGAATAAAGCTAATGATAATCTCAGGAAAGGAAATAATGCGAGCAGTAAGATATTGAGACAGAAAAACATTTGTCAGTGATATTTTTTTCTTCTCCTTCCTCTTGTTTTCAAGGCAGCCTGGATTTTGCACATAACTAAAGTTTTCGGTCTGAGGTTTTAAGCGTGAACAAATAACTATGGTTATAATATATTGCCGAGATGATAAATAAATGAAAAGATGAAAAGCAAATTGAAAAAATTAAGAAATTTGGAATACGAAACCGGTCGCATGCCGAAATTCTGCTACCTGGAAAGGAACGATTTTTTATCCTTCCTTCACCGCATCAAGTGTAACCTTGGAATAAAACCTTTCGTTTGACTATATTGACGGTAACAAAATGAAAGACTGTAAGTACCACATGCGAATCTACGTTTATACCAGGTCAAAGAATTAAAAAAAATAAGTATCACTTAAACAGCTGGCCGTGGAAAACAAAAATAGATATTCTTACCATCTATTTCCAGCCCTTTGTTCGGCAAACATTGCATCAACCGTGAAAATCTACGCTGATGATACTAAAATCTATCGCAAGATCATGGAGCCTGATAAGGATATACCAGCCTTACAGCTGGACTTGAACAAATTAAGCGATTGGGCTAACAAGTGGCAGTTGCGCTTTAATCCTGAAAAATGTGAAGTTATGCGTGTAACGCACAGTAGAGACAGATCCAAGCCTAGTTATTCCCTTGGTACGCAACTAAAATCTGTCGACAGTGCCAAGGACCTAGGGGTCACAATAAACTACGATCTATCTTGGGGTAAACACGTTTCCTACATAGTAAACAAGGCGAACAAAGTGTTGGGTATAATTAGGCGATCACTTGGAAACGATAATCGCTATGCGTTTTCCTGCCTCTTTAAGTCGTTAGTAAGACCTATACTCGAATACGCTGTCCCCGTCTGGAGCCCCTACCAAAAAAAGGATATCGAATCCTTGGAAAAAGTCCAAAGAAGGGCATCTCGGTTGGCATTAAAGCAAAAACGCGGAGAAATGAGCTATGAAGACCGCTGCCGCCTACTGAATTGGCAAACTTTGGAGAAACGAAGAGAGTTTTTATCTCTGATCCAGTGCTACAAGATAGTTCTGGAAATAGATAGTCTTCATTTTTCGGACTTTTTTGAACTTACTAAATGTAATCGAACTAGAGCCAATCACGATTATAAGCTCTACGTAAAAATAGCTATCGTAAATTGCTACAAATTTTCTTTTTTTGTACGGATCGTTAATATGTGGAATAATTTGCCTAAAGATATTGTACACGCAGGATCATTGACTTTATTTCGTAACAGACTAAAGATTTACATGAATATTGATTGAGATGATGGTAAACAGTTTTTAAACTATCTGTATATAATGTTTTGATCTTTTTATTCGGGGAATCTTTTATATAGGGTTAACCTCTAGAATATCCCCTTTCGAGAGATACTTTTACAATTTTTATTTTCCTTCTCTTGAATAAAGTATTGTAATTGTAATTGTAATTGTAATTTGTCAGTACACCATACAGATCTAAAAATTGTTGTCCTTACATCCTTACAATATAAACATGTTAATTGTTGATTTTGTCATTTCTTTTTTGTATGTTACTTTTTGTTTGTTTGCTTTGTTTATCTAGTTTTTGCTTTTGAGTTTTTCTACATCTGTACGAATGGATTAATTGAAAAGTGAACTAAACTAGACTTTATTCTTGTCGTTTGCCGTTGCCAAAAATTTCACCTTTTAACTCGCTAAAAAGAATCGTAAGTTTCAACTGAAGCATGCGTGAATGGAAACAGGTTCTTTTTCGTATGCTTATGCTTGTTACTTCCTAGGGCCGAACTGTAAGACGTCATGCAATTACACTCAGTTTGCAGGTGTTACTGAAGCGGTAATTTCCTCTTTACCCAAGAGAACAAAAACCCTGTTTAAAAAAAAAGAATATTTGTAGAATTAAACAATTCACGCTACTCACGGAAATTACGGACTATTTTTTACCACGGTAAAAATCAAAGTTGATCTCATTTGTCAGGTTTTTCGATCCGTTACCACGGACAGCCAAAGAATTGAGTTCAATCATAAAATTTGTTGGAGCGGTTCCTAAGATAATTCCGTTCTCTCAGTTAGCTTTTCGTCCCTTGCCTTTTCAGCTCTTTTACAACTTCCTGTCGATAGCGTTGAATTTGCCTTGGTGCTCAGTTCATCTTTCTGTTTTGCCTCTGCCTACATCACTTTACAACATGAAAGTTAACCTAAGCCATGCATAAATCTGCAAAGACCATAACGATCACACTAGCACGTTTCATCTCGAAATCAATCGTTTCACTATCATGCATTCTTATTGGGCATCGTACTAATGCAATGTCGCTGTACTTTGTCGTATAGTGCTGGAAACATGCACTTTCAAAATAAAGTATAATTGTTTTGTCTCACGAAGTGAAGTCACTTCAGATGTGTGAAATTCAAATGGAATAATTGGGCTATAGATATCTTCTTTTGTGCATGTTATCAGTGGTGATAAAGTATTAAAAATTAAAAGCAAACAGGTTCTTTCTTATTGATAATAAGAAATACGTGCAAAGAAACTTTTTATGATATTAATAGAACTAAGTCAATCACGGGTATAAGGTTTGAGGACAGCAATTACAAGGCTGGTTTTCCGCAGGTTATTTTGGGCTTTACGCCGATAACAAAAGCTTTCGCGGAAGCTTCTGTCTTGAAGACATCCTATCCTTATTTTAATTCAAAACTTGTCTTTTGTACTCTTGCGAGTTTACATGCACTCTTTTTCTTCTCGAAGAAGCCCGTCAGTCCGTAGGAAAGAGATCATGCGTGGCGCGAGTGTCATGAATGATATCTGTCCTTGCAGAGCTCAGCAAAGTAAGCCACCGCGACTGACAACTAATTGGAGAAAATTTAGATACTTGAAAAACCGGTGTGGGGCGGCCCCTTTTGTCTGAGGGAACTGAGGGATCCGATGTTCATTACTTGAGGTCTGCAACAGGCGGACCACGAATGCTAACAATATCTGTCAATGACTTCAGCTCGTCTTGAAAGTATAGCATGTAAAAAGGAGATGAGAGAGGAACCCTTTAATGAAAGGAAAATAGAAACCAAGTTCATCAAACTGTAATCAAGAAAGTTAAACAATTTTTAGACCAAGCTACTTTCTGAATGTCTAAATACACACCATTTTATTAAAAATGCCTCCCTCAGTAATTGCACGGTATATGGGCAGTTTTCGCAGCGATTACGTAAATAAATTACAGACTGAACTAAGTTACAATTACTGATCATATCGCTAATAAAGCGCCACTCAAATTTGAAGAAAAATAGCAAAAGCTTCATGGTTGATTTTTCTTAAAAGGAAATCCGTTACCTCTACGTACTATTAAAAAAATTGAGCTCCTCAAAAACGAACAAAAAAGAAGCAAAAACAATACGATATCGTTAAACCTGATCGAGAACGAACAATCAGTTCAAAGCAATGTACAGTTCGCAGCCGATTTTAAGAATCAGTTTAATCAGTCTATACTGGCAAATTTTTGACATATTGATAGGCGTTTGGGCCCAACTTGTCGATGATTTCTTGGCGAACTTTCCCATACACCTCCTCGTCTAGGGTGATGACTTGAGTTGCCTTGTGCAAAGTTATATCTTGGGAATTGTAGTTGGAGAATAAGTAGTCGTCCGACACCTGACTGGCCTTAAAATAGGCAGCAATTGAAGCAAGGCTGACTTGGCCATTCATAACTGTGCATGGAAGGATTTGGAAAAGACCATGTTGCTCTGATGCACTATTATCTGCGAACAGAGTTAGGCCTTGTGGCGACTTAGCGAAGCTATCCAAGGTTTCCTTTACGACTGTCAACAGTTGCTTGTCGTTACCCACCAGTGCGCTCAAAAGCTCCAAAGTTACCTCGGATAACTTGAAAGAAGCCTGATGAGACTTGTACTCGTCGAAGCCGAACTTTTGCATATCCCAGCCCACATTGCTTAGCACATCGAAGTAAAATTGGTACCAGTATCCGACATCCCTTTTGTCAGGGAACTTCTTGGTTGCCGCCAGCTGAGCCAACAAAGTGGAGTTTTGGACGTCATGCATCTGTTGAGTACTCAGCTCAGGGGTAAAGGAAGCAAGGCTACCAGCGACAACTTTGGCAGCGGGCGAATCGAGTGTCAGAGACTCAACGAGTTTGAGGGACCTTACGAATGCTAGCCGGCTTGACATGGTGATATAATTCACGGAAGGTCTGATGATACAAGCAGGAGCTAAAACCCTGGCTTTTAAGGGTTTCAAACAAAAGAAGCCACGTAAAGTGAAACATGCTACTCCTCAAGGAGATTACGGACTATATATGGTAAAAAGTCGATCCCATTGGTCAGGTTTTTCGATCCTTTACTGGCAGCCATCCAATTTATTGGAGCAGCTCTTTAGATAATTCCGTTTTGCTGCTGGTTTACGCCGTTTACGTTTAAGGAAGAAAATAACAGACCCCTTAACCGTTGACCCCAGCATTGTAACGACATCCTGTACATCAAGCTATTCATTAGAAATCACGAGTTCTTTGTGAAAATACCGAGCTGTGAGGCGCCATGTAATGATATTGGCAGGAGTCACTGGAGCGGTAGTTCCTTCTTAAAAAACCTGTCTTTGAAGAGGTTCAAAACAAAATAATATTTGTAGAGTTAAATATGCAACTCTTCACAGAGACTATGGACTACATGTGACCCTCCACGGGATTTCAGAGAATAAGGTGAACCCACGCACAAACAAAAGAAATAGCTTTTAACGCGTTTATTGCGTGTTAGTTATTTGCCTCATTAACTTCGCAGCAACTTTGCACGATATAGCACGGTGATCGTGCCAATTTTATAACACGCCTTTTAAAGTTAAAGTTCCTTTCGATGTGTACAGGAAGTACGTCCTAAGCTGTAAGGCTTTGTAGTTCACTGATACGCCTGACCGATACGATACTCAATATCCAGTGATGATACAAGCGGGAGCTAAAACCCAGGCTTTTAAGGGTTTAGAACAAAAGAAGATATGTAAAGTGTAACGTGCTACAACTCAAGGAGATTACGGACTACATATAGTAAAAAGTTGATCCCACTGGTCAGGTTTTTCGATCCTTTACCACAGGCAGCCATCCAATTTGTTGGAGCGGCTCTCTAACTAATTCCGTTTTTCTGCCGGTTTATGCCACGCCGAAAAAAAAGGAAGAAAATAACAAACCCTTAACCGTTGACCTCCAAAGTCAACGCTGAGTCAGCATTGTAACGACATCCTGTAAGTCAAACTATACATTAGAAATCACGAGTTCTTTGTGAAAATACTTATAAGGCCCTTATCAGTAATGGTCTGTGCCGAGCTGTGAGGCGTCATGTAATGATATTGGCAGAGTCACTGAAGTGGTAGTTCCTTCTTAAAAAACCTGTCTTTGCATGAAGAGGTTCAAAACAAAATAATATTTGTAGAGTTAAATATGCAACTCTTCACAGAGACTATGGACTACATGTGACCCTCCACGGGATTTCAGAGAATAAGGTGAACGCACGCACACGGCATGCTTGCACGCTCAAACAAAAGAACTAGCTTTTAACGCGTTTGTTGCGTGTTAGTTATTTGCCTCAGTAACTTCGCAGCAACAGTCTTGCTTCGCACGGTAGAAACAAAGGAACGAGTTAAGATCTTAATTGCAAAAGTAAATCTGAGCCATAAATCAGCAAAGACCATAACGATCACGCTAGCACGTTTCATCTCGAAATCATTTGTCTGGCAGCCATCCAATTTGTTGGAAGGGGTCTATAACTAATTCCGTTTTTCTGCCGGTTTATGCCACGCCGAAAAGAAAGGAAGAAAATAACAAACCCCTTTTGAAGAGGTTCAAAACAAAATAATATTTGCAGAGTTAAATATGCAACTCTTCACGGAGACTATGGACTACATGTGACCTCCAAGGGATTTCAGGGAATGAGGTGAACCCACGCACACGGCATGCTTGCACGCTCAAACAAAAGAACTAGCTTTTAACGTGTTTGTTGCGTGTTAGTTATTTGCCTCAGTAACTTCGCAGCAACTGTCTTGCTTCGCACGGTAGAAACAAAGGAACGTGTTAAGATCTTGCTTGCAAAAGTAAATCTGAGCCATAAATCTGCAAAGACCATAACGATCACGCTAGCACGTTTCATCTCGAAATCAGTTGTCTCGCTATCATGCATTCTTAGTGAGCATCATACATATGCAATGTCGCTGTACTTTGTCGTAGTGCTGAATATATGCACTTTCAAGATGAAGTATAATTGTTTGTCTCACGATGTAAAGTCACTTCGAATATGCGGAATTCAAATGAAATAATTGGGCTATAGATATTTTGCCTTGTGCATGTTATCAATAAGGTATAAAATTAACAGCAAAATCAAATGAAATACTTCATCAAATTTTCTGGACTCGTTGCCTTAAAAAGGCTCCCCTTAGTTATTCTCTAGGCCGAGCTGTTAAGACGTCATGTATGTAATCATATTTGCAGGAGTCACTGAAGGGATAATCTCCTTCTTTTCAGCTTGAAGTCAGTGAATAACAAATACAGTTTGAGTTTCCAACGAACAGTCCATCTCAAGCGTTCAAGTGTTTAATGAAAAAAAGGTTGTATAGTCGTTGGCGATGGGATAGTCATCACTGGTGTTCCAGCTTCCTCACAGAATAAATGGAGTCCATTGTGGAAGTAATCAACAAAACAACTCAAAGGTCTTCCTATTAGATAATAAGAGACACGAGCAAAAAACTTTTTATGATAATAGAACTAAGTCAATCACGGGTATAAGGTTTGAGGACAGTCACTCCAAGGCTGGTTTTTCCGCTGGTTTACGCCACGCCGAAAAAGGACACGAAGAGAATAACATTGTGAGGACATCCTGTACGTCAGGCAATAGATTAAAAATCACGAGTTCTTTGTGAAAATTTTTCCGCCTGCATGAAGATGTAATTATTCCCTCGTCAAAGTATCCGAGACTCTAAAACTCTTTGAGTTGCTTTCAAGGTACAAGTCTTAGTCCATTAATGAAAAATACATTTTATCGGTGGTGAGCTTGGGCTCCCTTTCAAATTACAAACACTTCCTGTTCTTAGAATCAAGGTGACCAAATTAATGACTTACGTGAGCTTGAGAATATGAATTACGGTAGAAGCTTAATCGTTTGATTGACCAGAGAAGATCATTGGCAATGGTGATAACATTTCGTTAGTACTGCCCTTGGAACATATGATCGACTTCCACTGACACTCATTTTAAAAGATTTCATATATAAGCAATCATGCCAGTTTCAAAACTGTAGCCTGAGCGTAAAAAAATGACATGTTGTTTTGAATGTTGTCGCTTAAGTTATTTTTGACATCTTTTTTTCTCATGCTGATCCCAGACATCAAACAAACAACAAGAACTGCATCGGTCCCCTTCTTTTAATTTTTGCTACAAGTATACGTAGTTCACAAACTTTCAAGGCTCAACTATCAAGGAAGCAATTAAAGATACAATGTCAAACAAACCCAAGTTTTCATAACAAAACATGGCCTACATGTATACGTTAAGACGTCATAATCATACCTCTACTGATTCAGTTGTATTCTTTGCCTATTTTCGCGTCAAGCAAACTAACATACCAACGATAACGATTAATTTCTGATAGCTACTCTATTAGAGGAAATTAAAAGTTGCCAAAAAGCACTTCTCAGGTGTATACCCTCATTACAACTACTCATTACAACTACTCCAAAGTGAGAATGTCAGCGGAATGAACGACGGGCTTTTACCCGGCGACCCAAGTGCGCTTGAGACCCATTGAAGATAGATTTAATTTCTAAATGGAGGCTTTGTTCGCGTTGCGGGCCTACATTTCGTTACTGGAAGTGGCGCCTGGGAATTTCTTCTCGTAGGAAACATAACCCCATCCACCATCGCCACAATCGAAAGTTCTTAAGTTGGCGGTCATGCCGCTGTTTTACATTATCTCGATCGCTTCGGTGTTTTACATACTTCCCGCTCAAGGTAGAGTTTTTAACAGGTCACAAAGCCTCGTGTTCAACGAAACAGACCGGACAGTTGTGACTTCGATGTTTAAGAATTTTGTTCGAAAATTCAACAAGGCCTACTTGAATAATCCCGAGGAATACATCTGGCGTCAGTCTGTTTTCAAGGTGAGCCTAGTTACCTTTACTTTAATGGATTCAAAAGTATACCAATCTTCTTATCTTTTGTCGAAATATAATAGAAGTTATTAATGAGTGATCATTCATTCGCAGAGTATTATTACTCTGCGAATGAATTCGATCACATGAATAACTTCTGTACTCCAAATTTTGTTCGCATCTTTTGCAATAATGCTTCAGGAATGGCAATTGTCATATTTTCATATCGATGGAATTGTTATATAATGATATGAAGTGTTATAACTTACGAGATGAAGAATATATCTTGAGGTGTTATTTCTTGGAAATTTTTTATAGCAACATTCCTTAATAATTTCTTCTATGCCCATCACGAGGTACATGCTCATCGGAAAGAATGCTTGTTCGTTACGTCGATTTCCGACAAATAGTTGTATGATATTTGATGTTTGAAACAGAAACTAATTTCTCCTTATAGAGACATTTTAACTATGAACAATTACACTGAAAGCCCTTTAGGTTTTCATTTTCCTTGTCAATCACCTGTATCTAGAAGTCATCGGAAAGGTTGCAACATTGTGACTTTAAAGCATCTAGTTCATCAAGTTGCTATTAAGTAGTATGATAGGATTTGAAATCAATACTTCATTAAATTTATTTGAATTGATATTAATCACTTTAAACTTTTAAATGCCTATCATACACTTACATATGTTAAATATCTTCACACTGTAGCAAAGCCTGGTAAGACATGCCAAATTGAACGCGAGAGAGTTGGAATTAAATGGTACTGCTGTGTATGGCATAAATCAGTTTTCTGATTGGACACCAGAAGAATTTAGAGGTGGGTGACTGTTTCCTATTTTCTGAAAAAGGGCTGATTCAATCTCCTGTTTGTACTCGAGCAAATTGGCCCATGCAGCTGAGCTTATCATGCATGGTTTCCATTGCATAAAGTGAGTAGGAGTATTACTAATTCCCCCAGTATGGGGAATGCTAGTTTATCACAAGGTAATATCCCCCAGCATTTCATTGGGCTTCCCAGACAATTTGCTGTAACTCGTTTGTACTTGTACTTGTATATTTGGAGAGAGGTTCTGTGTGAATAATAAAAGAACACAACACAGTGACCAGGTCAGGTCTCGCACCTGGTCTATCAACCCAGAGTCCAACTACACTGATTATTAAGCAACTGCATGTTCCACTTTACCACATTCTGATTGAAGTACAAAATGATCAGAACTTAATTTCTCTTCTCCTTGAATGATTGTATTGACAATTCCCACTTCATGCTGAGCAACTTGTCAGCTCCCTACAAATTTGAGCAATTACCAATGACATCTTGGTAAAGAGAGGCATTGTAATTAGTCCATCATCTTCCTCACCAAATTAAACTCAATAACCTGGGCCATATTCAACTTTCTGTTGCATGAAATAATACATTAAACTGTTCATACTTTGCTGGTGAGTTATTTCGTGGGATGTTACAACTGTAGCTCTGTGCTGTACTGGCAGCCTTCACACTATATTGACTGCTGTTCCTGGTTAATTTATATCAGTTATCTTCAAATATCTTAGTTAGAGCCGATATCTCTATTAGAAGGGGTTAAATATCTTGCCTTGAAATAAGGAAGAAGAAAAAAGAAAAGAACAAAATATTGTTGATCCTAAGTGACTTTTTTTCTGTTCCTCTATAGCTGGGTTGCTGTGTTGGTCCATAGATTCTTTGTTGTGGAAAGAAAAACAGATGAGAACTTCGGTGTTGTTTATTCCTTTTTATAGAATTTCTCAAAAGAGGGGTACAAGAAGATCATGTCTCATTTACCAACAATGCCATGACACCTTCTGGCTGTTGTACACCAAAACTGAATTCTTCAAACACACCACCTAATCGTGACTGGTAAGTATGCAGAAAAAAGATCTTGTAGGTCAGAACTGGGAAAAAACGGGGTGAACATCCTAATCTGGATTTGCTAAGTCAAAAATTGGTCTTGAGGAAATTCATGAGTACACTTTTGTGGATAAACAAAATGATAAATAAATAAAACTACTCAACAAGCTCCACTTGTTGGAAGACTGGATAATACTATCCCCTGGATCTCTGTCCGTTGGATAGTGTAGCATTTTTTATTACCATTTGCATGCCAATAAATATATTTTTTATTCTTCATTTATTTATAAATATGTTATTTATAACTTTGTTTGTTTCTGTAAGCAACATCATGATTATTTTTTTCTTCAGGAGAAAAGATGGAAAAGTATCAGCTGTGAACAATCAAGGAAAGGTGCTATATACTGTTAATTTTTCACATCAAATTATGAAGTCTTGATCGAAATTCAATATACTTTTTACAATAATTGTAATCATCATAACAGTTTCAGAAATAAAACAAATTATTTTACTCTTTAGAATCTTGAGAAAACATGAATATAGCTTCAAAAGAGTATTTGTGCAATAATTTATGTTTAATATGCATGCACTGCAGTATCTTCAGTATTTTTGACAGATTTGTGAAATTAGGTTAAAGCAAAATCTTAATAGAATACAGTTACATTATTTTCAGATTAATTTTATATTTATGATACCTCATCGCCAATGAATGTGATTGGCGTTATTCAATCCTTTTTGTTTCATTCAGTCTATGCTTAAAAAGTCTGAAACTGATAAATTGTGATGACAGCTGTATTGCACGTTTTATTATCAAATTCTTGTATTCAGATGTCATGATCATTTGTTCAAATTTCCAATTATATCATTATAATGTTATTGATAATAATAATATTATTTATAGGAAAAGTGCTAAGATGGCTAAAATCAATGATTTTGGTGATGATCTGTTCCTAATGACAGTTTTCTTTTTTTCATGCCCTGTTTTTTACATTAACTGAATGGGAACAGTGTGGAAGTTGTTGGTGAGTAAAACTTTTTTCCAAAAAAATGTGACTAAGAGCCACATGTAAGGAGGAACTGAATGAAGCAAACATTACTTTATCACTTTGGATTATTTTTTTTTTATTTGTTAAGTCTTTAATTTTGCACATGTTTTTTAATATTTTAAAAGGTTTTTTTTTTAACTTGTTTTTCCAGGGCTTTCACCGCAACTGAATGTGTAGAGAGCCAATGGGCAATTCATAATGAACATCAGACTATAAAAGACCTCAGTGTCCAGGAACTGATTTCATGTTCTCCTTCTCAAGGATGTTCAGGTGGTAATACCCTTGCAGCTCTTAAATGGTTACAAACAAAGGTAAGTGGTGACAATGAGGACATTATCCCCCTACACCCTAACATCAGTATGCCTATGCTATAAATATATTTTTATATATTTGTTATGGTATTTACAAGAAGAATTTGTTTGATGGTCAAGAGCCGTTTTAGTTAGTGATCATTTCCTTTATTCTCATGACCATAATGTCTGATTCAACAGAGACACTGTGAGGAGAAATAAGATGCCAATCACTCGTAAGGGTTAAAGGGTCAAAGTAAATAGGTATGGGGGATGCAGTAGGCTGACCTACATGTATTACTGGTTAGCACCCACGACTCATAGGTGAAAAGGTCAGGACAATCCTGGCTCAGGTCATGGTAAGGTGTTTTGGGGCAAGACACTTGAGCGTGGACAGTGCCTCTTTCCATCAAGGAGCAGAATAGGGAGAGGGAATGACTGAACCTGGAATAGATTACCACACCATCCAGAATGGATAATAATACTCCTGACCAGAGTACTTATAATACTTTAACTTGCAGCATGGGCTTGTTTGCCTGAGCTTTTTTACTTTTTCTTATATTGCATACAGTACATTAGCATGAAATGTGGATATTATCATGGTTAACCCTTTAACTCCCATGAGTGACCAAGACAGAATTTCTCCTTACAATATCAATACAATATCAAGCAGACAAGTGATGAGAATAAAGAAATATGTCAATTAGGGGATTATAAGTTGATCCAATACCAAATTCTCCAAACTAGCATCACAAGAACTGTATCGCAGACAGTAAGGAGAATTACTAATGAGATCTTGGGAGTTAAAGGGTTAATATGGATTTGAATGACCTGCTGTTAAAGCTCTAGTCACCCACATGGTTTATGTATGTAACTATCTTTCTTTTCAGAATTACACACTTGCTCCAGCTAGTGAATTCCCATATGTGGATAAAGAAACAACTTGTAGAGATGATCTTTTGTAAGTACTTTTGCTGCTGAAAACTTTGGTTTTTTTTAGTACACATTGGCTGAAGTCTCCAATTATGAGCAAGGAAGAAAATCAAGACTCACTAGTCTCAGGTCCTGTGTCAGTTTGTAACAAAATTGACAACTCATATTTCATCTCTTGCACCTTGTATCAGTGCAGGGCGTGAAATTGCGCTTAAATTTTTTACTTTGGCGACCAAATCCTGAAAGTTAGTCGCCAAATTGGCGACTAGAACGTTTCATCATAACCTTACCAAGAGATATAGTGAATTAAAAAGATTTTCAAAGATAAATGCGCGGCAAACTTCATCGTTAAGTTTGTTTCTAAAACGTAGCACATGCATCTCGATCGATAGGGTCAGCATTAGATTCCATCCACCAAAACCACCTCGGTCGAGAGGGACTGAGATGGAATATTTAATGACTTGCAAAACATAACCGAAGATTCTCGGAAATCCGAAGCTGTAAATCTCATGATTCTTGAGGAACAAACAGAAACAGCATACAGCGAGAATTTTAAGTCGCGAACCATTGATGGTAGACATGCAGATAATTTAGGATACGTAAATTCTGTTGATGAGGCGCTTAAACTTATTGCGGAATTTGAAACAGGATTGACGACGAAGTTTTCTTTCTTTAAAGCTGTCAAAGGTTTCGGGAACATATATTTATATATATTTGATATAGCTCTTTAGCATTACAAAGCTTTGCTATCGCTATTGTGCATTCTCACTAGTTTGTCTAGTTCAAGTCCTCTGGCATGGCTTGGATGATACCACAATCGTGGAATCATTCGGGTTAATTTAATGCTTACACCTCCTTCCTCGGACAGAAGTCACAAAATACTAGGGGAAGATGCATGAGATATTTAAGGAGCAAAAATTCGTTTTTTACTGGTGTGCCTTTCCTAATTTTGGGAAGGAAAGTGTTCAATTGCCAGCACGGCATAGATTGAACAGCTGGAGAGAAAAGGAAACGAAAAGATACAGAAGAAGTACTGTATATAATAATTTCTTTTTATCCTCAACCTTTGTGTTTCTGTCAACTATGGCTTGCTAATTTGAAAGGTCAAATACATGAATGGGTCATATGACATTGATCTCAGAATACTTTTATGACAAACGTGATAACAGTTCAATCTTGGCTAAATTGAAGATGGTTTAGAAGTTAACAATTGTAAGAACTTTTCACTAACATATGCTGCTGACAAAGGAGAAAATATATGCAATTCTGCATTTTTTGCATTCTATCAAGCAATCATATGTTTGCTCCTTATCACGCTATGACACTTCCGTTTTGTCACATTCCAAAAAATAACTTGAGAAATACACTGTCACTCATCTTACACTGTTATATTTACCTATTACAGAAGGCTGGAAACAAAGATTTTGTTTTCAAGAAAATAAGATTTCTTGTCCAAGACACAAGGAAGTTTGACTGCGAAGCATAGATAAAAATGCGAGAAATTTTATTTTTTTCAGAGAACAAGGTAGTTCTACTCATGTATAAACAGAACAAATGCGATTTAATAAATCAGATATGCGGCATGACTCCTTTTCTTCCATCCCCACTCAAAACAAGCAAACACACCCATAGAGGTTCCAGTCTGGTCTGCAAATGAAAAGGAGGAAGGTGATCACTGCAAAATTAAGCATTAGGGTTCTTATTTATAACATATTGATTATTGTATACTGATATCTAGAAATTAAGGTTGCAAGTAGCAGCCAGCTGAGTTATAGTTTGAGTTTTATCAAGTCCATTACTTTGTTAAATTTAGAGTAACCTTGACTTGAGAGAGGAAAATTGAGGAGCTGTAATATACTAATCATCAATTAGGGACCACAAAGAAAAATTTATTTATAGAGACTTTTGAAGTAGAGGGGTAAGACTTGTGACAAGCTGGCA
The DNA here is from genome assembly GCF_036669915.1 of Pocillopora verrucosa. NCBI lineage: Eukaryota > Metazoa > Cnidaria > Anthozoa > Scleractinia > Pocilloporidae > Pocillopora > Pocillopora verrucosa. The sequence goes on from NC_089325.1 coordinate 4,335,832, forward strand.
GACATAAAGATAACCTTTACTGCTAAATGGGTTACAATACAAAGTGCTCAGTATTTGGATCAGCTATGGCTCAACTTAAACTTTGCTTTAGCTTCAAGTTTAATCCTTTGTGGTTTCCTTTCTCTGTGTTTATTTTTCAAGTTATGTACACAGAAGAACACAAAAATGACAAGGAATGCTTTTGAATATCAAGAGGCTGGAATAAGCAAGAAACCAAAACTGAATTTTAAACAGTACAAAGTTAATTTGATCTTCCAATGTTATTTAATTTTAACCATAGAATTTGCTATTTAAATTTATCCCCTCCATTTTTCTGGGTATTGTGAGCAAAAACAAACAATTATCACAAAATGCATGGTATACAATGGTTTGATTCACCAATGTGACAAAGGCCTTTCACTGTCTATCCATAAAAAGGGAAATAATTTGTAAACTGTAAGACATTCTGCATGTTGAGTGTATACTTATTCATCCATGTGAAATTAAAGGTTACTTGAAATAAATGTGAAAGATTTATAGGATTTTCAGACCCCTGATAACAATTACTAATGTGCTGATTTGGTGTACTTAAAGGTTATGATTTTGGCAGAAATAGTGGAAGAAATTTCTGGACCTGGAATTTTGTTGCAAATGTTTGTTTAAATCACTTTAAGTCAGTTAAAAACTCTCCTGTTTCAAGATTACATGATTACCACACCAGAACCTTTTGTATTCTATATTATGCACCATGTTATGATTATGGTTTCAATAATAAAAGGTGCTGACTCAAGAACTTTCCAAAATATCTCTACATACAAAGAAATAGATTGTGGTTATGTACTCCAAATAGCAGGTCACATCAGTCTTCTGTAAGGAAGTAGCAGAAATTTCTGTGGTGGTTTTGGTGGATGGAGAGAAACATCCACCAAAACCACTTTATTCTATGTGTTAAGAGTTATGATAATCATTATGAACGTTTGGTCGGTCAGCAATTGTGCACCATAAAAAATAATTAGCCAGAGCACTAACTGCTAATTAGTGGTATAAATATTTTGTCTCCCTGAACATCTAACAATGGCTATAGATAAAATTTAAAAAATATATTGTTGATGGTTTTGGTCAAAGTTTTGGTGGATGTTCCCTAATGACATCCACCAAAACTACGTAACATCTAAGCACCTTTTAAATACGTGAAATATCTGCATAAAATTGCGTAAAATGTTTTATAATACTACAATCGAACAATAAATTAATACTTACCATTTCTTTAGTAAAAAGTTTTGACGCAATTTCCCAAACAAATAATACACTTGGGTCATCGGGATAAGTCGGCATGTTGTCGTAGCTTCGTAATTTTTTTCCATCATTCCATCTCAGTCCCTCTCGACCAAGGTGGTTTTGGTGGATGGAATCGCTGACCGATCGATAGCTAGACGCCATCTTGGATTTAGATGAGCCTGAACGTTGTATATCATCCATCCTAGTGTCCATTTTGTAGCACGTTAAAGATCTTTTCCCCAACTTAATTTTGGAGGGTCTATCTAGAACGCTGAAAGCGTAAAGAAAGATTTTGTTTGTCTTTGAAAATGGCGACCAACTTTTTTTGAACTACCACCTTGAAGAATTTAGGAGCCAAGTGGCTATCAGAAAAAAAAGTTAATTTCACGCCCTGCAGTGCCATATTAATTGATGTTTTTTAGTTGCTTGGTTATTTTGGATGGAGAAGTTTTTCAAGTGGTAGAATCATGGAATGAAGCAGAATTTTTCTCAAAAAAAGGGGAGTCATAGAATTTTCGGCCTAGATAGTGTGTCAAGTGTCAAGATGTTCAAGCATCAGAACTGAATTTGTAATAAGTATCTCTTGATGCTCATTTTATGCAGGACTGAAAAGGGAGTGAGGATAAAATGCGGATGTGCGGTGCAGATGTGAGTTTTAATACTTGTGAGTTTTTTTAACCGTAAATTTTGTTTCAATAAACATCTTGCACTTTGAAAATCAGGTAAGAGAAGCTGGTCCAATATTTTGGATCTATACTAAAGATCGAGATTCTCAGTATATAACTATTTATAACAGTATCATTATTAGTTGTAGTAGTAGTAGGAGTGGTATTTGATTTAAAAATTTACGCGGGAAGATTTGCGACGAGTGGGGAGGGGTTTGCGGGGGTCGAGCCCTAATAATTATTAGTGCCAGACCCCTTGCAGACCTCTCGCGTTGCTTGAGGCCTCATACTTTCCTGCAGACAAAGAAACGCTCGTGCCACCGCAGCGCTTATAATGAGGGCTTTCTCGCAAGCTAGGAATAGCTGCTGCCATTTATGCATATTTCAGAGCTTTTATTCTAACCTCAATTTTGCCAATAACAATCCTAGCTTCCCTCATATTATATGGTTCCAATCACCTTGAGACAGATTTTGCCCGTCGCCACAAACGCCTCAAAATTTCTGATCGAGTGCCCTCAAGTATAATCTAGCCTGTTCACATGAATTTCTCTTATATTTTCAGAAAAGAAGAGAACACTAGAATGAAGGACCTTGTTGGTCAACATGGTCCGCTTGCTGTGAATGTGGACGCGACCATGTGGCACGATTATTTTGGTTAGTGCTGTGTATAAAAGGTTTTCGTGCAATTAAGAAAGGTTTGAATTGGAGGAGAATCGTCTTACTCTGTGTTTTACGATCTTTTTTTTTTTGACGGTTTGGCCTCTAAAACGACTTTTTAAATCTGTTTGTCACAAGCATGCGAGTAAGAAAAGATGAAGGGAAAGGTTACTGTAATAAGTCTGATCAAACTGCCACATGGGCCAGCAGGTGGCCTTTACTTATCGGCTTCTTTCAGCCGACAGTTGGTCGGTTGCTTAACGTTTCGTTGTTTGTTTAATTTCGTAGGTGGGATTATACAGCATCACTGCACAGACACAGACATCAATCACGCGGTGCAAATCGTAGGATATGATTTTAACGGTGCGCTGTCTGTTTTTTATACAAAGTATTAAAATTAAGTCAGTTAGACGTTATGAGCCGGTGAAACACAACAATAAAGTTGGTAAAGGATGAAAATAGTGAACCAAGCGAGATTTCTTGAGGGAGTTGGCACGCTAATATTTGGACTACGAGCAGTCTCTCCTATTCGACGAAGTCTGGCACGCGAGTCAAAAAAAAATCAGTGAGCTCGTAGAGTGAGGCACTCGCTCAAAAAGTAAGAGTTGTGAGCGCCTCTCTCCAATTTTTTCTCACTGATTATTTCTGACTCGAGCGACGGACCTCGCAGAAAATGAGAGACTGCGCGTAGTCTAGCTAATACTAGGCCACCATATTTCATGGTATTTTTGAGAGGTTTATGTAACCGGTTGCTAAGATCTTGACCGCTACTTCACGGTGGACACTGCATTATCTCGATTGGCGCAACTCAGACTTAAGGATGTTGTGTTTTCACAGTTTGATCTTCTTCCGGATATCTCATAAAATATTGGTCAACCTCTCAGCTTATGGTCAACCAATCTTGTCCCAAGCCGTGCGGGGACATTTAGTTAAGAGACAACGCCAGAGAGAATATGTTAAGATTAGTTTTCCTTGGCAAAAATGGGAACGTCTGGATTATGGTTAAGCAGATAATTTTTGAAACATGTTGCTTGCTATCCCTCTTAATTTTCTTAAGTTCAGGACTCTTGCGAAAGCGTCAAAGCTTTAGTATTCCGATTCGGGCAAAGTTGGAACTGTTCCTCTACTTAACACTGATTACTCGTTTCCTTCCCAACTTTAGGCCATATTTGGTATTGGATCGTCAGAAATTCCTGGGGAAAAGACTATGGCGAGCAAGGATATTTGAAAATCAAAATGGGCGATAACTTGTGTGGTGAGTTCTGTTAAGCTCTTAACCGAGTACTATTGCAACAACAGCTTAAACTATTCGATGTAGTCGTGTTCATTAAAGTCGTAAAGAACACAGGACATTGAGCACAACGTTCTTAATGCAGCATGAGAGCAGTCACACTAAGAAACGTTATATCCAAAGGCCGGGGGAGGTCGAAGAATGCATGGACCTTCCCCCTCCTTTCCGTATGCAGTTGATGTATCATAGAATAGGACATCCTGGTGTCCTCCAAAATCCAGTTAGAAGCTGGTGTGCTCTCTGCGACCCCCCACCCCTCCTTCCCCAATCTTTGCTAGAAAATCTCGTCTGTCGTCGCTCCGCAACTTTGAAGGAGTAGAAATTTTTCTCGGTTACTAAATTGACTTTAACGAACAAAATGGTATTAAAATTATAATAATAAATAGCTTCATTTAAAGAAAAAAAATTACTCGTGTTACTTTTTTGTTGATTTCACGTCCTTTTGTATTTCAGGTGTAGCTGACACGCCGTCCTTTGTAGTAATCTAAATCCAAAACAGACAATAGAAACTACCACAACCCTTGACTTCAACGCAACTTTTTCCAGCGCCTAGAATCAAGGGTTGTGTTTGGAACAAAGACGAACACGCCCCACATGTCCCAATAGATAATTTATAAATTGTAAATAATGAAAAGTTGTCGTCACACAAGAGAGCTCTCAAAGTTCCCATAGTAGGTACAAAGTCTTAAGCAAAATTATTTGTATTGAAACATTTCTTTATGGTTTTCCTTTTATTCTATTTTGCGTAGATATTTGGAATCTTTATCAAAACTGACTATATATGGAAAATCTCCTGTGAGGCTTTTTAAAGTTTTCTAAACTGTGTAAAAAATATTTTAAGAAATGATTTTATGTTATCATTTTTAAATTAAAACGATTTTCTGCTAAATGGTCCTTTTGTATTATTTCGCATAATTGTTTTCGAAACCTTAACCATTAACTCCGAGAAGTGATTACCGGTAAATTGCAACTTGTGACAGCCTTCACTGTGGTGTTTAAGTAGAGTAAAGAAGGAAGACTGCCGAGAAAATGCGTATTGCTTTGATCATGAGATAATCAGCCATAACCAGTTATACCAGAATGTATCGCAGCCGGGTGTCTTGTTTTGCGGTCAAGAGAAAGGACGAAATGTAAAATGGTGTGTTGCTGTTTCCCTGACAACCGACCTTCTTCGCTTGTTTGCTTTTGCGCGCGTCACCGATAACAAAAAAAGCTTGGTACAAGCTGCTGCGGAGGCAGCCTGGTTTCTAGGGTCTCTCTTCACAACTCTTGGAGCGAAAGAGAATGTCCGCCCCAATTCCCCTCCTCCCTCGCCACCGCTACGTCGCAGAGTTAAATGTTCCGTGGCCAGAGAGCTTAGGCCCAGTTTTAAAAAGTCCAATGGTTTAGCGCAAACAAAACGCACAATGGATAGAGATTTATCTGGTGGGTTTTGTAATTTACTCTTTGATCAACCTGGGAATGAGTGCCAGTCAATCGCAAATAAACTCTGCCCCACTCTCTCCACCTTTCCAATATAAAAGTAACATTGAGAACAATAACCAAGAGAATAACATCAACATATCGAATTTACGACATCAACTATAAAGTGAAAAATTTTTCCTGAAAAGAGTATCTTTATTAAAGCGCATTTTATTAAATATTACGAAAGACACCTGAAATATTACATGCCTTATCAACAACATTTTCCACGAGAATAGCATTGTCATTAAATATTAAAACGAGTTACAAATGGTATCTTTGCTTTATCGTTTCCGTTGCAAATATCAAAAAAGCACTTAAAAAACGGGGATAGAAAATTTCTTGGCTGTCTTAGCTAAAGCATATTTATTTTTATGTATATATGTAATTAACTTTTGAATATGGGAAGCCAATTCAGAAAAATGTTGCGGTCAAATTAAATACAACTAATTCCACAATGACGTGACTACAACTTCAAATCTAACCAACTATATACTGTTGTATTTACAAATATATCGAAATAGTAGGATTCCGATTTCATACAACTAAATTCTGCTCCTGCAGCTCTTCATGAGCCGTTTCAAAATTTTATCCCAATAAAATTATACGTATTCGGTCAAACAACCATTTTTTTTCCAGGAAGGGAAAAAGCAAAAAACGTTTTGGCAATAAAAATCGAGTCGCAGAAGTTATACAAAATTAAGTTCCTGGAACACATATTTTCGAAATGACTACTATATGAAATACTCTCTCGTTGGAAGAATCCCAAAAATCATTTTGAATGGGTAACACTTCAGACTAATTACTGCTTGCCACTTCGTCTCCTTCAGTGTCGACAGTTGGTGCACCTGTAATGCCCGCGTTCTTGACAAGGGAGGAAAGGGCTGACACCTGATCATCTTCACTGCTGTCGCTAAAGTGAGCACTGTCACTGTCGTGCAGCCGACCTCCAACCAGCGCAGTGCGCAGGCGCGCCTTCATGGAGGAGCTTAGTGGCGGAATTTGATCACGTGGTATCAGGAAATTGGACAAGTTAAACAAGTCAACGAAAACCTTGTAACGATCACTGGAAAGGAAAAGAATAACTTATTTCAAAGTAAAACTGAATTATTCGAAGAAAAATTAAAAATAAATAAATAAATGAGCACCAAAGACTGAAATCGTCGTCTGTGAAGACCAACCTGACCGTGGACCTGAGGTACTGATATCCAGACGTTCCGCCAGTCCCCATTTTACTGCCAATCATCCGCTGAACCATCATCAAGTGATTGTCTGTAAAGCAAAACGAATAGGTCTGCTAAGCGTGCACACAGTCGGAACCTGTTAACTCAAGTTTGCAACGCTCCACTGTGATTAGCGTCTCTGACTAACATTCGGAATGGGCAACATAAACCCAATTATTGATTCAAAAGGTGATTCTATCACTTAACCAATCTCCGGTGACTATTCAGAGATTCAAATAATATTCTGCAGCCAATTTGAAGTGGATGCCTCCAACGTCATTTTAACCACCGGACTAAACGATTGTGAACTAGACTTACATCGCCATTTGATTAAATTTGAGTCGATGTCCATCAGCAGTTGAAGAATTTGAAAAGGTTGGTTAAATCGAGGTTCGTCCCTGGAGAAACAGACGTATAAGAACAACTTGTTAAATTTTATAGAAGTTAGGCTTTGAAAACGAGATGGCTGCAAAAAGAACAAAAAAAATTGAAGGCAATCCTGACCAAATCCCCTAGAGTTTTGCTGAATAAACTGAGCTATTATCCAAGTATTACCCATGCTTCCAATGATGGGATCTTAAAAAAAAGGATTTCTGGTAAGATGAAAGAGAAAGGCAAGGCAAGACCTGACCGGGAGAATTCCCCCCCCCCCCCCCCCCCGAAAATTTAACCTGGTTTTATAGTCCATATAGGCCTAAGTGCGGTACATGATCTACCTGGCACCTTACCCCCCTCCCCCCTCCACCCCCTCGACCCTCCATACTCTTGAAAGTTGGGGAACACCATCTGTCTAAAGAACCGGGTGCGGCTTATTCATTAGCCATCGTGCCAATGAAACTAAACGAATGAAGCAGTATAAAGCATTTAAATTCTCACCGATAAAAGTAAATCATCAATGCCCCCTGCATGGCTTTATGGGAAAACCTTCTTTCGCCTGCAACAAAGCAAGAAAATTGATCGGTCCTCATACACTTGAATATTTTATAATATCACTGATGTCATACCGTCACACCATTCTCTAAATGTTCAAGTTACGCGAATGGTTATTCATTCAACAACACTGCAGCCTGAATTTTTTATTTGTACTCAACGAGACGTTTGGTGCCGTCGCTTGCAACTGAACTTAAAGGTCGACTGATACAAAACTGGTGAAAACAAAAAGGCCCCCCCAAAAAAGGGGTAAGTTTCTAAAGAAGCTGTGGTGCTGCGTCGGTGGAAGAGTATCAGAGGGTAATTCATTATTATCAATTGAGTTGATAACGTAAATTGTCCTCCCTATAGAGTTACAAAGCTGACCTATCAAGCGTTGGCCCTTCGTCGGAGCGAATCAAATATGCTCAATACTAAACTACCCTCTGGTAAAAGCCACTCACCAAAGGATGATTACGTTGAGATTCGAGTGGTAAAAACTCGCCCTCATCTGCTTCATCTAAACCCAGTTTGTTCCTAATAAAATTTGTCTTCCCTATTTTGGTATTCCACTCCCCCACCCAGTTATTATTTCTAAAGTATCTCTCTACTGAAAGGCTGTTTTCTGGGTCTTATGAGAGGATAACATGACCGTGGAGCTTAATAACAGTTTACCTCGAGCCACAAGTTGGTTATGCCTCTCCTCACTGAAGATTGTTTCAAAATGATCCTGTTGACAAAACGTTTGATACAAACATGTGATTACCTTTCACTAACTTAAACCAAAGGAAACATAACTATGTTTTAGTTGATTAAGAGGCGTATTTGCGAAAACCTAACGACGAATGACCTCAAGGTTACAAATGAGAGAATAAAAAATCGCATGGCCTACCTCTTGCTTTTTGATCTCTTTGAACAAAATCGCTCGCACTTCTTCGTCTTCTTCAGCCTGTGAAATGCATGCCACAAATTGTTTGAAAAATTTCGACAAAAGAAGCAAGATGCAGCTGTGTTTATCGTATTGAGCTTAGACAAAAGATTATCAGCCTTTCTGCATCGTTTTCTGCAAGTTTCCGTGTTCCCTGTGTACTCAAAACGAAGTTTTGTGAAGGAGAACATAAGAAGACTTGTCGGTTTTCGTGCAAATCTGCCGAAACAGCTACGACGGTAATTAAAACATCTAGAGGACAAACAAACCTCAGCTTCGGCCTTCTGAGTTTCAAGCATTGTTTGAACACTTGTCTTGTATTTCCTCCAAAAATCAAAGCCATCCTCTTCCAGGCCAGGAGTCCTCTCCAACCAACACTGAAGGTAAGAAAAAAATCAATCCATGTTGCAAGCCTCTGATTTGTAAACAAAATCGCAAACAGTCTCAAAGAACCAAAAAGTCATCTTGTCTTCAGGAACTGTTTTGGGAAGATTCGAGAGTTTTCTGAAAGCTTTCAGCCACTGGAAAAACTAAAAAATTACGGAGTGAAAAATTGTCCGCTTTTTCAAATCACAAAATGACAGGTCGCTTTGTTAACAAAACCCACCTGGACGAGTTCTAGCAGTGAAGCTGTGCTTTCAGATTCTTCAAGCTGCTTCCCATCTTGCGAATCGAATGCTTTACTGAAGAATAAACCACAGCAAAGAACAAAATGTAGCAAAAGGAGTAGCAAATAATACATTCGAATAAGAAATAAATGTTTTGTGTAGCCAACTAAGAATTGGCGCCTTCAACGAAAAAGTAATAACGATTTCGTTCATTCCTATTCGGTGGAAGAGGGTATACGTATAATTTTGAATTTTTAAGAGAAAATGGAAGGTAAGGATTTCAAGAGTTAACCCTTTACGCCCTACTATCAGTATGCATATTATCCATACAGTTCATTATTCATTTCTTAAGATGCTGACAATGAAAATTTGTTTAACAATCAAGGCCTTCTTTCGTTGGTAATCATTTCCTTCATTCATGTGAATAATCAAGATATAATCAGGGGAGATATTGGAAGAAGAAATAAGATGTTTATCACTCTTAGAGGTGAAAGGGTCAAGGCATAGAAAGGGTGAGGAAAACTTCCACTGACAAATTTGCAACCGTTAAAAAGGCTGATTTGGTTTTTTTAGGCGGTTACTAAAGAGAAAAGTATTCACAAATTTTTATACAAATACCATTCATTTGACGTCCCTTGCCATAAGAATTTTTTTTCTAGCAAATTTAATGTTATACCTCAGGAACAAATGGTATGTGAAATCTGAGGAGAGGGATTTTTCGCACAAAATTTACTTGAGTAAACCGCAGAGTTTGCACGATGTCATGATGGATTTCATATCATAAGTTCAGGTGCTTGAGTGTTGTAAGAAAAGCATAGGAATAGCTCAGAAAGCTGGAGTTCGCTAAGATAGGGTAATGCCATAACCATGAAAGACTACGAAGGAAGCCTTCGTGAGTTCAAACAAAGGTGCATTGAACTAAGACACAATTAAAATTTTATTCCCACGCACCTGTAATCCTGGTAATTGTAGCGGATTCTGTGGGTCTGTTTACGAAAAGAAAACCAAAAAAACAACAGAAGCAAAAGTTATAGATGGCAATAGCGCTCTTTCAGCTATGATCAAGTCCTTGTCACTGTACGTCTGGACACTTAAGATTCTTTATCTCGATTATTTATTGGGTTCCTTTCCAAAATTTTCATAAACAAGGCCAGAGTAATTCTTACTTCACCCTGAAGAAAACTCAGAGTCTTTCTGTTCTCAAGTGTTCTGCCTTGGGGTATGTTCAAAATTTGTTAACTATTTAACCCCTAAGAATGACTAGCATCTAACTTCTCCTTACAATATCACCCCTGAATCAAACATTAAGGTCATGAGAATAAAGGAGATGATCACCAACTAAAGAAGCTCTTGATTGTTGAACAAATTCTCCTTTTCAGAACCCTTGGAAATGTCAAGGGATTACTATGGAGAATATGCATACTGATGATACATACCTTGTTGATGCCAAGTTTATTCTCAATCAACCTGAACTGGAGACTCTGAAATCCTGACGCGGGTGCTAAGTAATCTCTAGAGGCCAGAAAAGTAAAAGAAAAAAAAAAGAAAAGATTTATCCATCTTCAAACGAGAAACCTTTCATTATCCCGTTATTTCCCATTCAACACTTTCAAATGTTAAGGTTTGCAATTAGATTTGTAAAACAAATGAAGTACATTCGGGGATGTTCCATTCCAGTTCTGCAGAAATAAACCAAAAGGATCTAAAATCTTCAATCCCAACAAAGAAATATGAAATATTTAACCCTGAGAAAGAAAGAAGTCCGTTACGGCTTGAAAGATCAAAGTTCGCCAAAAAACTGTGGTTGATCTACAGGGATGTTGGTTAGTGACTGACCTGAATTCCATAAAATCCAATGGAGTCATGGTCTCTAAGATCATGATCTGATCACGTAACAGCTAAAAATAATACAAATAAACAGAAAATCAACCAAGCTGATTACAAGTATCTAAATTTAACTTCATCATGCATTATTATAGGGAACATAAGCTGGTTTTTGAAAATCTTTACATGTCTTCTAGTGAAAATAACGCAGAAATTCCCTCATCGATGAAAAGACTACCAACCCATCTTTTATCGATAATTATGCAGGGTGGATTGAAATTCATTTGGGTCAAAACAAACAGGCAAGTAAAAACATTTTCAGTTCTAGACAAGAATTAATTTAAGGACTCACTTTTTGAATCTGTACAATGCGACCCAATCTTGAGATTAAAACAAGCATCTTTCTTTCATCAGTGCCCTGGGAAAATACCAAGCATTATCGGAGTTATAAAAAAAGTAATTTCTCACAAACTTTAAGTTAAAGCACCGACTTCGTGTACTCCACCGGATTGTCCTCCTTTGCGTAGAAACAGGTAAATGAAGTCAATTTTCAATCACACTCGTAATTAGAGTAACAAAGACGCTAGCAGGATATCAAATAAGTAGTTAAGTATACCCCGTGTACCTACCCTGCTTTCTCTCACACTCCCGTCTCTTGCTCTTTATTACAGGAGATTCCAAATCAATGATAAATGGATGTCCGCATTTTTCCCTTTTCAGCAGCACCCTGTTCCGTCCATCCATTCGTTACATACGTAAACACGACTGTACAAACACAAATGAATGCTAAACTTAACAACTACAAAACTGAAATAAACCTACCAATTCTTCAAAGGTAAAAATGTCCCTGATGGAGTCCAACTCATGAATAATCTGCTTGAACCATAGTTCATAAGCTAGAGGAAAAATAAGTTCCAATAATTAATTAATTTAAGTTCATTTTCAAAATACTTTCCAACGATTACTGTGCAATAGGCTGTTTAACTGAGACATCATTATCCAATGGCAGATCCAGAGGGATGGCCGGGGTCTGGACTCCACTCCTAAATTCAGACCCGCGGGTTTTTGTCCAAACTTGCATGACACCAAAATTCATGCAACAGCAAGATCGCTTATGATTTCTCAACAAGCTGTGAGAACCAGGAGTGAAAGGGAGGGGGGAATTAGCGGGCGTGGATTAGTCGAGGGGGTAATAGCCGAGCTGAAAAAAATTCTGTTTTCTAAACCAAAGTCTGGCCCCCCCCCCCCCCCCCCCCCCCGCCTCCATTAAAAAATTCCTGACAACACCTCTGCTATCCGTTAGATCAGATCTCATTCTGTCCACCCTAAGAGCTTCCATAGAAAGAACCACGGAGCCCTGGGTAAAAAAGCTTGTGTAGACGTACCTTGATGAACCACAATAAAAAGGAGCTCATCATGGACAGTTGCATCACCAAATTTAGTGCTTGCTGGCTTCTGGCATTCAAGGAGAGTGTTGAGCTAAAAAACAAAATAATGCACAGAGAGGAAACTTTTAAAACAACGGTACCATTCGCCGCCGTACTTTACTGAAAAATAGCATCCGAAATATAACGTTACCAATATTCAACATGCAAATGAACAACAGCTTACACGTGCTAATAAATTTCGATTAAGCGCGTTTGGGAAATTTACAAGAAAGTGCGCGCTTTAATTCTGACGCGTTTTCTGCGCGTTCATTTGACTGCTTGTCTCTGAGTGATACAGCGTGACGATCTTGCTTGCCACGGAAGGAAACCTCTCACTTTACAAATCAAGTTTCTCCTGATAGTTTCATAAGTGTGAAAAATACCATCTGTCCTATTATTGGATTTCCTATGAATTTTTGTTCTCCACTCCAAAGGAAAATTTCATTTCCTGTGATGAAACAATAGCTTGCAAATTGGCACTGATGCAGAACTTTTAAAGTCAGAGAGTTGATTTAGCTAATAGCAAATGTACTGAAATTTAAAAAGAGCTTTTATGATCACGGATTTATATCTGATTCATTACTTCGATATCCATCCAAGAGTATAATGAAAATAAAAATAAAATGCTACAGATTTGGTCTCCATATGCCTAATGAGGAACTGTGAGAGGAAGATAATAAACAAAAGTCTTAATCCCTTTATTGAAGAACTGTGCAATAGTCATTAGCTCGCCTATTCCCCTGAGAATATTGCTATGTCAACAAATTAAGAATCGAAAGTTGATAATTTATTCATAACGTTTCTAAGGCTGTCGGATTTGTTGACTGGTGCATTATTAAGAGTCAATTACTTTGTGTGTTTAAGAAGCCTGCTGACAGCAACACTGAAGTCATCAATATCTAAACGAAAGCAAGCTACCAAGATTCCCTTAAAAGTTGAAACCTTAGCAAGAGACAGATCTGTCCAAGCTGGTCTTTATAAAGGATATTTAGGAATGAACAATTGAAAGTTCAGTGACAGAGAGAAGATAATGGACCTACATGTATGGTTGTTGTATTGAGTGTTCCAGACAAAAGAAGCAAACAGAAAACCTACCCACTGCCAGGTTCAAGTTTCCTTTACCAAAATTCTCAAGACAAATTCCACAGAGCTCAGTCAGGAAATAATCCCTATCTAGTGCTAATGCCACATATGTAATTATACAGAAAATGAAGAATCAAACTTTGATACTTGTCAAAGAGCTTAAGAAAAAACCATGAGGAACAGTTTACCAAGATCTGAACTTGACAAATATACAACTGGTGGTAAAGATCCAAACTATATAGTAAGATCATGGGCATCCAAACTTGGTACAGTCACACAGGGGCACAAGCTCCCCAAATACACCTATCGCAGCAAATGGCTTCAGACACTCAACCAGGTGGAACTCATGCAAAATGTTGAAGTGCAACAGACACTTAGAAATGTTATGAGCATACTGAAAGCTGGGGATGAAAGCATGCAAGATTCTGATAGTGCTTATGAATTTGCAGAAAAGAGGAGGATTGAGAAATGCCATGAGACTGTATGCAAGATTAGAAGTTACAGTAAAACGAGTGAAAAATTGTCAACGCCAGAAGTTGAGGGTATAAACAAAAATGGCCCTCAATCTAAAACTCTATCAGAAAACAGAGCCAAAACAATTAGAAAGAGTCAGAAGTTAAAAGTGCATCCCTCTCCAGACAAAGAATTGGATGTTGCCAAGGTCAATAGAAAGTTTGCAAAAATTGCAAAAATTGAAAAAGGTTATAAGAGCTTCCCAAGAGAAAGCACACTGACGAGTGAGAAGCTTTTCATAGATCAAGAAAAAAGCTCAGATGATAAAAAAGTACTGTTACCTCCAATTCCTGAAGTAAGTCCAGAAAATTCACTTCCAAAAAAGGGGAAGGATTCTTGCCATTACTCACTACCAACACTTGATACTGAAAGTAAATTTTGTATAATAAAACGAGCCAAAGAACTCCGCAATGAGCGTGATTTGAAAATAAGAAACCAAAGCCTCACAACAATGTCATCAGAGATACATAGAAAATACTCAAAAGCAAGAAAAATATCTTTAAAGAACTATCAAGATCAGAAGATAGAAATTTTTGGCGATAACAGGAAACTTCTCAATGTAGAATCCAAAGTTGATGTGGAAGACAAGCTGACTACACTGCCTTTGTTAGACAGTAAGTCTTTCAGTGAAATTGACTGTAATGATTATCTGGATCTAACCAATCGCATAGATAGTCTCTCGCCCACACCAGCTGTTCTAGATCATAAATTGTACTGGTCTTTAGCTACCAAACCTCGAGATAAGTAATGTAAACAAAATTTGGTGTTTAAACAGTTGTTGTGCAAAATTAAGTTACAGAATGTACATGTCATCACAGGTCATTGTAACAAATTTTAAATGACATCTAAATCTTGCATCTGATTTGTATAAAAATTTATAAAAGCAGGAAGGAAAAATTTTGAATAAAGAACACCTATGATCGGAGCCAGCAGAAAATAATCCCATTCTCTATCAAAATATCATGTACCAAGACAGAACACCTGTATTTGTATTTGATGAGACCAAACATCTGCAGTGAAGGAGACTAGGATTCAAATGCATTTAAAAGTCTGAACTCAGTTGTAAAATTTTGCTATAAACTCTCAAATACTCTGACTCAACCCTTCAACTCCCAGATCAAATTTGTAGTTCTCCTTACTATCAATCGTACAATTCTTATAACATTAGTTTGGAGAATTTAGTATTGGATCAATTAATTACACCCAAATTGATATTATTCTTTATTCTCATCACTTGCCTGGTTGATATTGTATTGATATTGTAAGGAGAAATTCTGTCTTGGTCACTCATGGGAGTTAGAGGGTTAACTTCCTAATTGTACCAAATTAAATATTCAACATACACATGGAAATTAACTAACATAAAATAAGATTTTGCTACATCAGCCTCCATGAAATAATTCCACAAATGAAATCAGAGTTATACAGATATCATAAATTTCAGTAGCATTAAACTTCCCTTGTGTGTGTCATAGATCACAACAAGATATCATTTTATGACCTACTTGAACAAAATTACACCAGAAATATCATAAGTTGCAAGAAAATTAATTCAGTGAACCCTGCATATCTGAGAATGCATGAAGAGGAAAAGCTTTTTTAAAGCTAATCTAATATTTGCGCAGTAATGATCATATTTTTTCTCTACTCTTGTTCATGACTGTCATCACATAAACATCATGTATCATTTTACTACATGCATAAAATCTATTTATGTTATACATATGCAAACAACTTGTGATATCTGAACAGGAATTAGGTGATTGTTTCATAAACTCATTCAAAATTAATAGCGATAAACAGGAACACTCTTCAGAGACATAATTTAACGACGTTTCATTCCAAATTACACAAAAAGTAATTTCCATGTACGAAATATCACCATATATGATATTGAACAGGCAAAACTAGGTTATTGAACATCGTTTTAAGTTTTAGCGAATTTTCTTTACTTATTGTACATGTACAACTCTTTATACTGTCGGAATTTTGCTCCTTTCTAAAGACACTTTTAATACTCAAAATGAGCTCATTCAAAATATTTCAATCTCCTTTACTCTTCAGAAACTTCAGATGCGAAAAATCTCCTTCCAGATGAGAGCCACCGCGTGGATATTAAAGAGAATCGCAACATCTTATCAGTGTTTTATTCGACAATCCTTGTCATAGCCTCCAGTTATAAATAATTCACATAAAGGAACGGTACCATGAGAAATACTGATTGCACTTCCCAAATGTGCTCCGCTATTTTATTACAAGAAATAAATAACAATCAGGCGCGAGAAATTTGATACAAACACAGTTATGTTTGTATGATGTAACCATCGCTTTGTTAAGACTTAACTCGTACAATAAACTCCTAAAAGTTATGAGTTTCCAAATGGCATTTACATACGAAAAGTTTAATCACCAAGGGCTAACAAGGCATTCCCGCAAGGGACGCATGCGATTTACATAACGGGAGCTCACAGAAGCGTAAAACTCAGACATGCTCACTTCGAGAATCATGGCGATAACAAACAATCGACTGTTTGATAAATGTGCCTACCGAAAGATGTACAAGGCAAGGTTACCGTTTTAACCAAAAATTCTACGTAAAAACGGACCAAAAACGATCTCAAACCTGTAGATAATCTCCATAAGACATCCGTTTGTCGTCGCCATTCTTTCGGACTGGTATATTCTCCCTACTGAATCAAAACCATACAAAATCAAAATACTTCAACAGCGGAATCGACTCGTAAAACTCCGAACACATTACGATATCGATCGAACTTTCTTACCCGTCGTTAGCGTAGGGGCAACTCATAGTGAAAGATTAATTTTCTGAAAACTCTGACCAACAATCTGCTACTCGCGCGAAAAGCGATCGTGACCGGCTCACGAACGAAATGACTGGAACCGTTTATTCTAAAGGGGCGTGATTGGAGGCGTAACACTGGCTCTTAATTGACACCCTACGACAGAACCCCTTGGGCCCATTTCGTACATCATCATAGTGTTCCTCAAAGGGACGATTTCAGAATCTTTTTTAAAAGAAATACGAAATACTACACAAAAATATATTTTATTTCATTAGGTGGTTATGATTTAGTGATTAGTGTACAGATCTAGATTTAAAGTGCGAATTTATTTGGGACTTAGCTGTCACAATGAGTTTCCTCTTTAAGACTATTTTGTTTTGCTTCCATTGCCTTGGACACACACTAAAGTTCCTATTTTCGCTTTCTTAATCAAGGATTGATTTTTAGATCGGAAGAATTGAGTACTTTGTCATTCATTCGTGAAATCCTCGTAAAAAGTGTTTTGTTAATGTTCTGATAAGCATACACGGGTCCTAGATGCCTTCTGCTAAGAAAATAGTACCAGCTCCGCAGTTAGTTTCTCCCTATCTCCATCGCAGCGTTCGTTTAGACCGTATCACAGAAAAATTATGGTAATTTTAAAAAGCAGTTTCCTCGTCACTTGATCCTCAAGTCCAATTTTGAAGTTGTCTGCAACCGTGGCAGGTGCTTAGATAGCAAGGGTGGCAAGAGGAACGCGGAGTGTATGAAGAAATATCGGGCAGCTTGCTTCTAAGGCGAATGGGTCAACAATTCGCGCAAGGCCAACTTCAATATAAAACCCCTTTGATTGTGTGTTATTGATGTTGTTGACCAATTCTAAGCAAATGGCACTGCAATGAAAGTGAGTTGAAGTCAAACAATTCGGATTTAAATGTGACAGCTCCAGATATGTAGCCATCTCAGTGAGTCAGTTTTAATCGCGAAAAGGCGCTTGGTGCCCATTTGAAGAAATATGATAGACGATTCTTTTGTAATTGTTTCATTTGGGCAGAGGCGTATAGAACACGTACGCTTTCAAATCGTGTTAAACGTCCTACAGAAGACAACTGGATCATGTTTGTTTGCTTCGGACCATTTTCCTTTGCTTAAAGAGTAACGGTTCATGGCTTCTCCAGTTTTTTCAGCTTTCGTAGAAATAGAATCTGCCAATCGATTGGTTCCCTCTTAATTCGTTCTGCATCATCAAATCAGATAAGAACAATAGTTGGTAAAACGTGGGAAAAGCAAACATCAGTCTGAATACAGAACAGATATGCAGATGAACCAAAAATAATAGGCTTTTCGCGATTCTAATTGACCCACTGCGTTAAGTTACAAGTTATATCAAGCAGGTGTCAACTTGGTTAATTTTCCGAGCACACTATTGTCCTATTTGTGATATCATAACCTATTTGAGGAAATGCGATAGACTATTCTTTATTATATAATAAGCTCAGTTATGCACGCGTTTTGATTGGTTCTCATTTATGATCTATTGGAGGACAGACGTATAGATGACGTCATCATTAAAACTTTTTTGAATTATTTATTATATAAAACAAATAGATTCCAAGTTGCCGTGCGTCTTTTCAGTCACAGAGGACGTCAAAATGTGGTAAGAACATCAGTTGCTGGCTGCGCCTCGTGTGCCACTTTTTTGTTCTTACCACATTTTGACGTCATCTGTGATCTATTACTGAACAGACACACGGCAACTTGGAATCTATTTGTTAAACATAATTATTTCATTTCGGCAGAGACGACTAGGTCATCTATACGCTTTCAAATTGTAAATATCGTTTTCCAAAAATACATCTGAATTATTCTGGTTTGTTTCGAACTATTTTGCTTTTTGTAATTTAAATAGTGACAGTTAATAGCTCCTGTAGCAACTGGAATCTGCTCGTTGATTTGCTCCCTCGTGATTCATGCGACACGTGCCCCTAAAACTCAAAATTTCTATTGTTGACAGTGGATTAACTTAGTTGCACATTATATAGGGCAAAAAGATAGCAAAACGAGAGAAATGCAATCATCACAATACTTACAGATCAACTAAGGAAATAAAAAAAATTATTTTCGAGTTTCCATTCTGATCTTATATATATCGAGCTGTCAAAGATATCAATATTCCACATCGAGTATTATTAAAGTTCTACCTATGGTGTAAAGTTGCAAGCTATATTGATTAATTTTGTGCCGGATCACAATTGACGGCAAAGGTAAGATCTTAACCACTGTACTTTGTAAGAAAAGAGTCCAATCGCCTCAGATTGTACTGTGAATTATTCTGACACGCCTACAGAAACGTAATTGCAGAAAAGAGAAGGATTGAGAAATGCCACGAGGCTTCGTGCAAGAAAAGAAGAAAATGTAAAATGAGTGAAACATTATCAAAGCGAGAAGTTGAGGGTATACACAAATATGATGCACAATTGGCTAAAACTCTATCAAGAAACAGAGCCAAAACAATAAGAACGAGTGACGGCTCCGGGTATGTGCCCATCTCATTTCTTTTAATCTTACAAGCACTGGGTGCCCCTTGAGGAAAGATGATAGACCTTTCCTTTGTAATCGTTTTATTTTAGCAGAGACGAATAGACCATCTAGCTTTCAAATCGTGTAAAATTCTCTACAAAACGCAACGGGTTTGCTTTTCAAATTTGACGTTGCTTATAATCTCAATTAAAGACTACAATTAGATCTAGGCCGATTTCTTTACTACCGCAGTCTTTTGAGTACAGATTTATCGGTGAATATAAAAATCTCAGCAAAAGGAGAAGGAATTTCGTCCATAAAATGTCGTCTGCGGCATATACTTGGCAGCCATTTTGAATTCTTGTTAACCTTTTTCAAAACACGTGATCAAATAATTAAAAAGGTCTATTGAGTCTTATAGATACAGTCTTTATCCAAGCGCAAAGGTTTGATAGCAATCGCAAAGTGATCATAAAATGTGAGTGGCCACGGTTGTAGGTGGATTTGTGTTTTTTCGGAAATCCACCATGAACGAAGTGGGCCAATCAGTATCCACCCCTCTACCCAATAAAAAATGAACTGGGTCAATCAGTATGCACACCCCTCCCCAACAAGAAATTTTTGTCTCTGCATTCTTCTGTGTCCCCTCCTTCTGCTCTCTGCTCGTCTAACGACGTTCAGAACCTGTGATTGAGTTACAAAGCAGTTTATTCTTTTCTATGAACGAAGCATTCAAAACAGCGTCACAAAATCAATAAAATAATTGTGTAAACCTCTCAGTTAAAAAAAATATCCTAAAATCTACATTTCAAAATCAAACAAAAGATCGCATTCAGTTTGGCTCAAAAAAAACAAGTAAATGGAATGTTGATTCAAAATTACCCAAAAACGCTTAAAGCTTCAACAACAAATATCGTTAAAAAGCTGAAAACCTTTTCGTCAATCAGCGTTCCTAAAATATAAATGATATAAAACGTCACACAAACAGTTATCACGCAGAATATTTACTTAAAAAAAGTGAAAACCATGCAAGAAAATGCCTAACCTCGATTTATTTGCTGCTATATTATGAGCTAAATAGTTCAACAGCTGCGTTACTTAAACTTAACACTAACACTAACACCTAACGCCTGTCATGAAACACAAAAATCCAGTCAACAGTTCTAAGCCTTTTCATCATCAGCGTTGACTTGCGGGTGCTTGGCTTGCAGATCCTGCAGTTTCTTATTTCCTCGGCTGTATCTTTTGCGGTACAGTATGGCTGCAACTAGGAGGACGAGCAAGAACCCAACTATGGCACTGCCGACGGCAGAAATCAGCAAAATGCTTCTCGTTTCCTTAGGTCGAACAGTTTCTGAGATAGTTCCTGCTTCCTCTTTGCTCACATCACCACCCATGTTGGGAAACACCACGTCAACAATGTATACGTATTTCTTATTCACGTGTTCCCGGACGAACTCGGCCATCACATTCTCAAACTGCTGGCATTTTCCATCGCGGGCGCAGCTCAGGAGCTCCAGGCACATTTCATGCAGCATGTCCATCCATTGTGGAATATGGGCTGTGTCGTTGTCATAGAAGGCATCACTGAAATACCAGAAAAACCCAGTGCGATCTGTGACGCGTCGAATAGCGCCCATCAAAGTCAGATACTCGCTCCAAGCCAGATCATGTGGACAGAATGCGGTGCTAATGGGTGTAAACACTTGACCAGCGGTATTCAAGGCTGCATCGCATTCTGTGGCCAGCTTAAATGGTATGTTTTCGGTCGCGTTTCCCTTCTCTCCGAATTGGTGTACTGAGTCATCATCAACGACCATGTGGTTTGCTGTGAAACCTTCATATGTGGTTACTTTATCGTATGACGAGGGATATACGGCTTCAACTCTGCACCAACCAGGCTTACGATCAGCTCCAGAAATTCCTCGGATGAAGTCTCCATCGGATAGCTGTGATACGCGGATGATTCCTCTGCTTTGCTCCTCTACGTGCATATCACCAGATACACAACCTTTCTTCTTCTCCTTCCTATTGTTATTGCAGCAATTAGTACAGTCGCTGCATCTTCTATTGTCGTCTCCATCATGTGCATTAACATTTGCAACTTGAGTCGATATCGCGAGAAGGGTTCCGATGATTAGCAATGACAAATTCATAATACGAGCCATGCTACCAGTTTGAAGAGCTTATAGAAAAAGATAAACAAAGATATTAAGGTAGGAATCAATTAGTAGAGGAAAATATAAGCTTTAGGACATAAATCAATCCCTCATTTGATGATAAACCAACGATACTTCACCGACAAATAGACATCATTCTTGTCTGATCTGTTTTATAATGGTAATTGAACTGAGTGGAGTGTAATTTGGGCTGAAATCATACGCGTGATTTCAACATCAAACGAGCGCGCAGCGCGACTTTGATTTGAAATCACAAGTATGATTTCAGACCAAAATTGCACGACACGAGGTTCAATTACCACTTTATTACATCCATTTTGAAATCACCCAAATACAGGACTTGGTAAGTTCAAATATTTTATTGATGCAGTACTGAGCCAATCTGAAATTAAATTCATCCATTTTTTATTGGGGGGAAAAAGTGAGAGTTTTAGGAACAAAAGTTGCAAAATTTGCCACATGATACTCTTTGTCTTTCATTTTCCTGCAATTTGATCGGTTACTTTAAACAAGCCTTGAAATCTGATTGGTTGTTTTGTTTTTAGTGTAGCCACCTCATTGGCTGGAAAAAAAGATGTGATTTAAAGCAAAAAATGGTGTGATTCGTGAATAAATCGCATCAATTAGAGCCAATCAGATTACAGGGACCACCAGTGATTTCAAAATGGGTGTAATAAAGATAATAATCTGATCTGTATTAGAGAGTAAAATAACCATTTTGCAATCATATGAAGACTTTATATTTATTTCGTCCGCTCAGCCGGCTTCCAAGAATTTAAACATCTCTTTTGTGCTCTTTTGATTGATGTAAACCTTTAGCAGCTCTAAGCGAAAGAGTAAAAAGTAAATAAACATAGGAAAACCTTTCCGACAAATTTAGGCTTAAAAATGACAAATGAGCAACGAATTTTCCTCTCTAATAAACGAAGCGAATACTACGGCTCAAAAACTGAGAAAGAAATTGCCTACAACTACGTGCACATGAAGTTTTGCTTAATATATGCTTTAGCTAAACAAAAATTTGAAAGCATAACTTAGAGTTAGATTTTGAGTAAGTTCAAACAACTTTCAAAATCTTAAACGCAAAGCTGCAAAATTTCCTGACCAAAGCATGAGAATCTTATTTTGTAGCACAATTCCGTACACGTTAAAACTCCGTACTTTTTTTTGGCTTCTAACAGAACTGTCTGGCACTGACTAGAATTAATTTAAGAGCCCTGTCGGGCGTTTGATTGTTTTTGAGAACGAAGGTATTTTTTTTGATACACCCGAAAAATTAGCACATCAAAACTCCGTCAGTTTGTATTATGTAAGTA
This sequence comes from Pocillopora verrucosa, assembly GCF_036669915.1. Classification (NCBI taxonomy): domain Eukaryota; kingdom Metazoa; phylum Cnidaria; class Anthozoa; order Scleractinia; family Pocilloporidae; genus Pocillopora; species Pocillopora verrucosa. The sequence goes on from NC_089325.1 coordinate 4,358,477, forward strand.
CTATCATTGTTTTCTTTAAGAGTAAATTAATAAGCCGTTCTGGTGCCTACTAGAGATTTACTTTCTTCCCACTTTGTTCGTTTAGATACATGCAAAACCATTCTAAACGAACAATATTTAAATGGCGCATTTTAGAAACAACTTTAATTGGAAAAGTATACAAGTCATTGAAAAACGCACTTTCATTTTCCGCAATAGGAAAGGAGTGAAAAGTTTCATTATATATGTATACGTATAGATAATTTGAGCCTCTGAAGGCAAGGCCAGGATAATAATGATAAAACCCTCAGTCTTTCTTATCCGCTCTTTTTAATAACTTCACTAGGCCTAGGCTTATTTAAGGTGTTCTTGATCCATAGTTACCGAGTTAGGATCTGCATCACCGCCCGTAAAAGCGCAATCTGACCTTCAAAAGATTATGAACGATGCATTCGAATATTTTGGCAACAAGATGGCAATGTGAATTTTAATTTCTAACCTGGGCGACTCGTATTCCGGCATCGTTGTACAACCGTGGCCGAAAACTCAAAATGAACGCTTTTGTAGCGGTGGTATTTCCGCGTTGCAACTTCATACTTTAGCCCAAAACTGACCACATTCAATTCGCAAATGGTACCGCTCTCGCTTGAAGCCGTGTAAACTGTAACGCGAATATTAGCTAAATTACAAGAACGTGCACGGTGAGCCCTATATTCCAAACATTTTTCGAATTCAGCAATACATAGGATCCCTGTCGGCAAACAAAACTTCAAGTTTCTTCAAAGTACGATTGCACAACTATAGAAAATAAATTTACACATAATTTAAAGTTAAACCCATATTTCTTACAACAAGTCCTTGCCTTCAGTAGTCAACAGGATCTACTACGTTGACGAAAAGTCACAAAGCTTACCTCAAAGCTTACCTCAAAGTATGATTTCCCAAAAGTCAGAAGTCCCGATTTGACTCCACGGAAGGCAAGTGATAGCAAATAAGCCAAGCACTAAACCAATTTATGTAAAATTATCTCATTATGATAACAATACGTAAGTCGATTAGTAAAAACAAAGTGCTGAAAGGGAAATTTGCGGTTGATATTTTTCTGAGAAAAGGAAATGGGCCCTGATCAAATTTTTGCAGCTTGCCATTCAACAGGAAGCTTAAGTCGACCAGAGTATTTTGTTTTTCCTTCATGTTTTTGTAGCTAGGAAACAAAAGAGAAAGTAATAGAAACTTTGCCATCAAAAAGTGAAATTAAAAGGCGTTTTAAGAGGAAAAATGAAACTCAAGCGATTAGCGGCAGAACGACGTCAATGTTTAAAATCTCTTTCACATTCTTTAATCAATTTTCTTTTTCTCAATTGTTCTCTCTCGTTGAAATAGCTTTGCCTTCAATAAGCCTTTGTTGAAACTCTTTTTGCGTTTGTAAGCAAGTTATGAGACTATTTCTTTTGCAAATCATTTGTGGGACACAAAACATTGCTTCGTACTTTTGCTTCGAAACAGCGAAATCTGTTATGATAATGTTATGCATACATGTCAATCATTAAAGTAACAAAGCGCTGAAAGGGAAGTTTGCAGTTGATGTTTTCTGAGAAAAGGAAGTGGAACCTGATCCTCAATCAGCCAGGTAACAAAGTAGTGAAACGGAAGTTTGCGGTTGATATTTTTCTGAGAAAAGGAAGTGGACCCTGACCAAATTGTTGCAATCTGCAATTCAACATGAAGTTTAAGTCGACCAGTTAACTTTGTCTTTCCTTCATGTTTTTGCAGCAAGGAAACATAAGAGAAACTAACAGTAACTGCCATCAAAAAGTGAAATTGGACTGGAAGTAAATGGTATTCATTCTCACTGTTCCTCAAACAGAAACCCTTTTCCTGTATGTAAGCAAGTTATGAGACTATTTCTGATTTGAATCCTTGGTGGGGGACTGTGTACCAAAGCATTACTGGGTACTGTTCCATGGAAACGGCAAACTCATGCAATTATGATCTTATGACGCAAGTTGATCGGCGAGAAAACAAAGTGCTGAAAGGAAGTCTGTGGTTTATATCTTTCCGAGAAAGGAAGTGGATCCCAACCAAAATGCTGTGACCAGCTATTCAAAAGATAATTCAAGGAAGCCTAAAGTGGGCTAGTGAACTGTCTCAGTTCACTGCGTACCAAAGCATTGTTGGGTACTGTTCCTTGGAAACGGCAAACTCCGACATGCAATTATGATCTTATGATGCGTGCTGATCAACGAGAAAACAAAGCGCTGAAAGGAAGTCTGTGGTTTGTATCTTTCCGAGAAAGGAAGTGGATCCTGACCAAAATGCTGTGACCAGCTATTCAAAAAATAATTCAAGGAAGCCCATAAGTCGGCTAATGAATTGTCTCAGTTTGTCATCCGTTTGCCTTGAGTTAAAGAGGAATCGTTTTGATTTAGCTGTTGTCAAGGAGTTTTTTCTCCATGGTCTGAATTGGCCAAAGCCAGAAAACACCCGAAAGAAATGTTGGAGCGTTTCGTGTTGCTAAATAGTGTTTGTTTTTCTTTGACTTAATTAAGATGATTTTACCACCGATGCGTTTCAGCGTCACATGTTAATTACACTTCTTCGCTTGCCTATTTGAGAAAGCTTCAAGGAATGATTTTAGACATAAGATGGTAACTTTTGGTCAGCAGTTATGGGAAAGGGGAGGGGGGTAGCTTTGGCGGTTAAATTAAAGGGCTTTCGACTGTGAACACTCATCATGAAAAACTTGGCTCCCTTGACCAAATGAAAGGAAACGTACCCCAGAGACCTCTACCGTTCACTTATCATCCTGTTCATTATCATATACATTCAAACAATACGTCGGTTCCCTATGTTAAAGGCCTGTGCAAACGTCGTTTGCAGAATTCTGATTGCTCCAGCACTGAAAATACTATGAGAAAGGTAATATATATACTATTTCTCTTAACAATACGTCTATCTTACAAGGCGAGGCATAACTGTCTGGTATGAACAACAATTCAATCGACATCTTGCTTTTGTTAGATATTCCAGAGTATATTATTGATTGTTCCGGCATTATTCTAACCATACTCATTGCTTAAACTAGTAAAGGGAAAATCGCTGAGGATTAATTCCCACAGTATTACGGAGCACTTAAGACGTTTTACAACCCGGTGTCACTGAAAACACTTAGCGGGATTCGATGTAAACCCTTGGACCTAAAATCTATGCAATAAATTGGCAAGCACAGATAAATGAACACCTATCCAGCGGCTAAAAAGCTCAGAAAAAAACGCGTGACTTGATTTAAATCCTCATCAATATAGCTGTTGCTGATCTCATGTCATGCATCGCAAAAATCATTTTTGATCGGGCCGATCGATTGTTCCGTACCTTTCCCTCGCCGTTGTTGACCTGTGGGCAGTTATATTAAGCCTGTCAGAAAAACCCTTATTCTCCTGTCTCCTGAGCCGTTTTGTGGGGTATAGTATGGCTCCAACAAGCTGAACGACTGATAAACCCAACTATGGCGCTGTCGACAGCAGATCTATACACATGAGTATAATGCTTCTCGTTCCCTTAGGTCGAACTGGTCTGTTTGTGTTTCTCTACCACAGTTAATCAATCATCATTCGGTATCATACTCCGGCAATGTCGCTGGTACAATTATGCGCGGATGATCATCAATGACAGTTTTGTTTCGACGAGCCATGGCGGCAGTTTGTACACAGCTTCAGACAAAAGGAGAGACAACATGTGAAAAAGTGATCTGAGTTTTCGATTCAAGGACGTCAAGTTGGTCAACAACACATCAGTCAAGTGTGAATAAAATTATTATATTTTCTGGGTCACTGGAGAAGACACTTTTATTTATCGAGTAATAGTTCTAAATGCGCATCTATACTGGCTTGACCAAAGGTTGTTCAGAAGTTGAAAAACTTATGTGCTTAAGTACACTTTATTTTACATTTAGTTTGTTAGAGTCGGTGTATTCCAAAATATCACTCATCAGCATTGCTGGTTGAGTTCAATCTTTGCTTTGTACTTGACTGGAGTATAAATGAAAGTTTTGTCATTATGTTGAGCCTTCTAAACTGAAAAGAAACTAAGGCCTGTAAAACACATGCAGATGAACCAAAAAAATTGGCTCTTCGCGATTCCATACCGACTTCTCTAGCCTGTCAAATGTCGATGGTTTTAGCTACGGTTATGCACCATTTATTTTTTTTGATCTACTGACGGTGTAAAATCCATATCAAGCCGGTGTCATCTTAGTTAATTTTCTGATTACAATTGTCCTCGAAGCGGTATCATAACCGCTGCCTTTTGTAAACAAGTTTTCAAATCAAGTATTTAACAAACAATCATTCAGACATGGATACAGAAAAGTAATTGGAGAATTTCTGCAGTTTACGTTTATGGAAAAACAAAATTCACACAGAGTGACAAGGTAATAACACAGAACATAAGAACTAACTTCCCTGACTCAATCAAAAGGCGTTCTTAATAAATGAAAAAAAATGGAACAAAATGAAGATTCAAGAAGCTTACCTGAAATAGTCATTCACACTGTTTCAATCAGTCAAACAGTGGTTCTGTCGCTATTGGGAAATTCACTCATCTGCCTCGTCTTTTATCAAAACAGAAGACTGCGAACCATCACCAATATAAACCTGCTATCTCTTGTAATGGCCAAACATTCGGTTTTCTCATTTAAAAATAAGATTTGGAGTCAGTACTGACCATATCCCCCTTCTCCATAACTTTTTTGTTTATAAGAAAGACAACAGTCAACCGCAAAGAAGACCTTATGTTTTCAGCTGAAGAAGTGACAGATAACCATCTCAATTCAATTTTTTTTTCTTGATTGTGCGCCTGTCTTTGTAAACGAGCGCCCAGGATCTGAAATGAACTCTACGCGAATACACACCCTTCCATGCCGCATAAACAAAAAACAGGCAAGTACGCGCCGGGTCCCTAATTGAGGAAATATGATAGACTATTCTTTAGTAGTTATTTCATTTCCGCAGAGATGATTTGGCCATCCATGTTTTCAAATCGTGAATATCGCTTTATAAAAGACAACTGAATCATTTTTCTTTTCTACGGACTATTTTTCATTTTGTAGCTTAAAAAGTGATTGTTTATGGCTTCTGTTTTTTAAGATTGCATATATAATAAATAGCAAAACGAGAAAAAGGCAAACATTAATTTGTAGAATACATGCAGATCAACTGTTGAACCAAAAAAATAGACTCTCGAGCTTCCTTTCTGATTATTATCTGACAAGCTGTTAAATTTAAAGACATTGCTATTTGACATCCGATCGATTTATTATTCACATTCCACCTATTGTGTAAAGTTGAAGGCTAGATCGGTTAATTTTGTACCGGATCATAATTGACAGCAAAGGTAAAATCTTGTAATAAACCACAGTGCTTTGCAAACAAAGAGTCCAATCGCCCTGCAAATTATAATTATGCAGGCAAGCATATAGAAAGGTAATAAGAAAATAACTTAACAAATGACGCTTAAAATAAGTTTATCCCTGAATGAATATAAAAGAATGAAGAAGAAAGCTCAACTTCCCAGCCTCAATTAAATTGCTCTTTAGTCAATGGACAAAATGGAACAAATTGAAGATTCAAGAAGCTTCGCAGAGGTAGTCGTTCACACTGTTTTAATCAGTCAAGCAATGGTTCTGTCACTATTAGGAAATTCACTTTTCTGCCTCGCCTTTTATCGAAACAGAAGACTGCGAACCATCATCAATATATACCTGCTTTCTCTTGCAATGGCTGATCTAACGGTAGCCACCTTTGTGTTTCCGTCTGTTCTACTCGCTTCTGGTCTACGCAGATGGCCCTTCAGTCACGGCTTCTGTAAATCTACTGGTTTACTCACAACTTTCTGGGCTGAGTTTTCGCTTCTTATTCTCGCAATAACAGCGATTAATCGTTATTTTTGCGTCGTGAAACCACAACGATATGCCTCCCTTTTCACCAGAAAGAATTCTATCATATCAATCTCTTCGGTTCGGGATTATCCTATGTATTTTTTACGTTGTATTTCATGACGTCGTATACATCATCTACAAATGGCAACCAGAAGATTTATATTGTAGAGGGACTTACGGCTGGTGGAGATTTCATAAAATGTTTCAGATAGCTTTTGCATGTCTTAATTTCGGATCGACGTCCATGGTGTTTTTTGCTTATGGCAAGATCCGTCTTCTCGTAAGAAGACACAATAATGCTGTTCTCCCTTCACTACAAGGTTCAAGGAACTTTCAGGGAACGTTTAGAGTGCACGAGATGAAAGCTTTTCGAGTTTCATTTGCGGCAGTGTTCAGTTTCTGCGTTTCTTGGATCCCTGCAGGCGTTCTGATCATTCTAGAATATGGCTTCGCTGTGTCTATACCTTCGACCGCGCGGTCAATTCCTTTTTTGTTCGCTTCTACCTCGGCGTGGATTAATCCTGTAATCTATGGCGTCATGAATAGGGCCATGCACAGGGAATATAGAAATATTATTTTCTGTCGGAAAGAAAACTGACTCTTTAAATTAGGTTGGGTGTCTGCACTAACTATATCTTTCTTCTCTGTAAGTTTTCCATTCAGTAGAAAGAAAATAGCTGACTGCAAAGGCGAGGGCCATGCGTTTTGCCGGTTCTCAATATGTTGTTACCTTTTCTTCGTTTGTTTGCTTGTTTGTTTATCTTTATTGTGACATAAGCGAAGTGGATAACAAGCCCGGTTATCTGGATGCTCGTATGCAAGTTTCCCCATAACCGTTTGTAATATGTAGGGTCTCTAAAAAATAGGTATGTTATTGCGCCAAAAAAATACATTTGTTCCAAATGAGAATTTCCTTCCTCTGTTCCACCAAGCATTCAAAGCGACAATTTATATGCACAACTATCAATGAAAGCGGTTTTCATGCATTGAAGTTCCCAACTCCTTGCAAATTTTTGCTGGTCACAGTCGTTGTTGGCGAAGTTCATTAATTTTTTAATGTGTATTGTGTGGAGTTCAAGACCAAATAAAATTTCGCTCTTATTTGAAAATTGCCAGAAAGATATTTCTCTCATCCACAACCACAACGAAATTTAGTTTCGAAGTCATTCATATCAAATGGAGAGCTTAATTGAATCGGTACCTCAATGCCATCCGTTTCAGTTCAGGAAAAGAAAAGCGCGTTGGTGATCGAACAAGTTCCTTAGTTAACTTAAGGGAAAAAATCATCGAGTGCATTGGAATAGTTTTGAATTGAGTGTCGTAAGAGCAAAACCGAAAGTAATCACAAAGACCAATCAGGACAAAGATGTACATCATCATTAGCCAATGAGAACTCAAATTGAAACAATCAAACTGCTTGAGAGCGGGAAAACGCGAATGACCACATCTAGAGACAGTTTTAGTTTTGCATCTGATTTGCTGAGAGGATGGGGCAAGTTTTCTAGACTAATAACAGAACAATTTCAGTAAAACCTAAGCAATCCCTGAATAGTTTCAACACTCAATTGGAAATTGCTCTAAGTAAGACTAAAAGGAAGAAAGTAAAGAATTACTGTTTGTAGAAGGTTTAAGTTTACATTAACTAAAATTGAGTGAAACATGTGGTGCATCTTTACATCACAAAACTATTGTAATGCTTTGTTTATTAACTCATTTGATAATAATAACATTTTAATAATTCATTTGTTTTACAAAGCGCGGTTTAACAAAACATGGTAGCGTAGCGATTCTTCCGCATTTTAATACGCACTCGCAAGTGAACATAGATTCAAATTTTGAAGTGAAAAAAATAAACCCTGGAAAAATACATTACCTGTAAGTCTACAATGAAAAATATTTACATAAATTGTTTTGATTGTTTACAAAAGATCTCATGGAGATCTTATCCCACATATTAATAATTTTTTACTCAGATTAAATCTAACAGTGAAGACAAAGGAATCAGAAATGAAAATAAAAGTAAGCAAGGTACACCTGCAGGTTCTCAGAGGTCATTCATTCTTTACACCCTTTAGAGATATCATAAACACTTGAATGGTGGGTAAAATTTGCTTCACAATTAGGCCATTCAATATCTCCCGTGTAAGCGAAGATCTCCACAATAAACAACAAAACAAAGAGGTGCGAAGAGATACAGACCAACAAAAGGCTGTTTAGCTCAGATTAAAGTCCATAAAAGTAGATTTCTTCCAAACAAATAATGAAATCACCTTAACGCGTGTGTGTGTGTGTGTGTGTGTTTTCTTTTAAGGACAATAGAATCGCCTTTTTTAGTTGCAGGAAACTGTATTGCACGCAAGCGGTCACAATAGGGGTCGACTGTTGATAGGACAGAATCAAGCCTGAAGAGCAGGTGTTGATACATACGAGCGCCGAGCTCAATCCTCAGTGAATAGAGAAACGTCGAATCATCCCAATAAATCGAGTTTAGCGCGTCCTCTCTGTATGCAAGAAATGGATCTCGGTCAAGGTAAAAGAATCCTGTCTGCAGTTGTGACGCACACGGTTCTTCTTGCATGTACATCACTTCTGTCCCTCACAGGAAACGCGCTCGTCTGCGTGGCTTTCTACCGAAACAGAAGTTTACGAACTATCACCAATTTCTACGTGTTATCTCTGGCATTGGCTGATCTAATGATGGCTGTAATGTCTGCTTTTGGAGCAGTCGCCTCTGGATTAGATAGATAGCCATTCGGTTTTACCTTTTGTCAATTCCACGGTTTCGTCTCAGTTTACTGGGGGCAGGTATCCACCTACACTCTGGTTCTCACATCGATTAATCGATACTTTTGCGTTGTGAAGCCACAAAAATATCCCTTGTACTTCACCAGAAAAAGAACATTTTTTTCTATAATCGCTGTCTGGACTTCATCCCTTGTTGTCACTGTAAGTTTTCATATAGCGCCTCTTGTATACGAGTGGACTTCTGGCATTTTGTACTGCCGAGCAACGTCTAACGATGAACGCTTTCTGGGAATCTTTTATGTCTTCTTCTGCAGTATCTTTACAGTAACTATGATTATAGTAATACTGGGATATTTCAGTGTTTACCGTCATGTCAGCCGACATAACATCGCCATAGTACCTTCGCTCAGACGTGAAGCAAACCGGCAACAAGGAACCCCGATAAACGCACAGGAAATCAAGATCTCTAAAGTACTTTTTGCTGCGGTATTTGGTTACTGCATTTGCTGGGTTCCCTTTATCGTCACGTTGATTCTAGAATTTGGTTTCCAAGTGTCCATTCCTTTCTATGTACAGTCGCTGTATACATTTTCGGTTTCAATCTCTTCGTGGATAAACCCTGTTATCTATGGCTTTATGAACCGAGCCATGCGTAAGGAATTTGGAAAACTAATATTTTGCAGAAAAGGCTCGGAATGAACAATGGTAGCGGAGCGAGGGGGGTAGGGAAGGGAGGCGTAGCTCCCCCGAAACAAAAATCTGAGGGCACATACAGCCCCCCGCCCCGCCCCCTCACTCCACCCACGTTTTGCTGTCAAGAATATCGCTAAATGAATCTATAAATGAATCTCTTTATACTAAACAAAAAAAATTGATTCATATTAATTCTTGGTCGAGTAACATTGTGCTTTCATGAAATCTATCAGCCTTGTTGGCATACAAGTACAAGTGTAACCGGATGTCTTCTGAAAAGAATAGGGACATTGAATATATAGAATTTTTTCAGTGGTTAAGTAGCAATCCTAGCCGAATACTGTCAAAATACAAAGAGTCTCTATATAATCAGCATAAAGGGTAATTTAATGTTATCTACTGAGTTTAAAACGTAAATTGGCCACCATAAAGAGTTGTAGGGCTGACGTTTCGAGCGTCAGAGCGATTGACGAAGGGCTAAAACTCAAAACGTCAGTTTTAAACTATTTACGGTGGCCAATTTACGTTCTCAACTCAGTTGATAACACTAAATTACCCTGTTATACTCTCCTACTGACGCAACACCACAGTTTCTTTAGAAACTTAGCCCCTTCATTAATTATCATGTACACAAAGATAAGAATAGTTCACTTCTAGCTTCAGTCTCATAAAAAATAAGCAGGTTTCCCTCTAACCTAAGCAGTAACCTTTCACCAGAAAAATTGCAGTTGCTATCGCACAAAACTCGTCTTTCACGTCACGTTCCTTCTTCTGTGGCAATGATAATGATAAATAATTCCCAGTTTATTTAGTGCATTCTCCATATTAATAAGCTCTGATGCGCTTTGTAACACTTGGAATTTGGCATTGTAAATTTGGCATTAAACATTGTAACTTACATAAAGCAGGTCACAATTTACCGTCAATGGTTACAAATCTACCGTCAACGATGTTTGAAGGTAAATTCCACGAGTGCCCCTAATTGTGGAATTTTTGAAAATAAAGTCAGTGCCAGCCCATAACACTGGTAGCCGTAGTACGTTCCCTACCTTTAGCGAGAAGTGCGACCATTCACATTTCTCTCACCAAGTTCAGCCGACGAAATCCGGCCCATCCTTCTTTTTGTTAGCTACACAACCCTGTGAGAAAGCTAAAAACACCGATAATCACGCAAAGTTATAGTTTTTTTTTTTTTTTTTTTTTTTTTGTTTTTTTGTTTATATTTTTTCCCCATCGTGCTTCACTCCTCCTTCCGCGCTCCGTTTTCTGACGATGTTTGTAAACATGGAGTCAGCGGCTTTCATCTGCAAGCCAGGTTACAAAGCTCATGGTGAAGAAGAAGCCATATTGAATTTCTTGATAACTTCTTAGCGTTTAGTGTAGTACAGGGACTGTTGTCTTTCTTCAGAGCTCTTTAGACATGATAAGAACAATTATATGGTTTGGTGGTGCTGGTTTTTTTGCCTCAAGTTACTCCAATTTGGTGCGAGGCTTGCCAATGATGAGAAGTAAGTATTTGATGTTCTTGCTGCCATGCCTCAAACGCTTGCTCATCTGTAACCGCAGATAACTTTTCAGCAGTAAAGCGTATTGAAATTAAACATGTGTACCGGCAATCTAAAATAACCGAATTGAGATTCATTAAAATTACAGTTTCCCAGCTTGGAGATGCATTTATCCGGACATCTCACTTCAGCGAATGGTTATTCACACAAACCATAATATTGATCGTCTTGAGGGTAGAATGTTGAACCCACTTGAAAATCTAAAAGTTTTCTGCTGGTGGGAATATTTTGCGTAGTTAGTGAAGAACACGTTCCGCAAAGTTTAGACAAAATCAATGCAGTCAAGAACCCTAACGGTGCTCGAAATAGGTACAGTGCAGCTGTATGAAATCTTTGTTCCACATTTGTTCACCCATCCAATACTGTAGGTGTACTCAACAGGCAATAATATGAAAAACATTCAAACCATTGAAAATTGTAGTAATAAGATGAATTAATTATCACATGGTTAATTCCTGAGGATTTTTTTCAATCTTAACTTTATTTCCAAGCTTCTTAATTATGACAATTGCCTTTCATTCTCAAGTCTCTATTTTAGCTCGCAAAATCTGACACAATTCCTGACAAAGTGACAATAATTATGACTACTTTAAGGCACTTATGTAACATTCCATAAGTTGGAGACCTGTACAAGGGTACTCCAAATCTGTTAATCGCTTCAATATATTTTATCAGATATGAGGAATGTATGTTGGAAAGCATAACTCTGAAAACTTTAAATTTTTGCAGAACCCATGATGCATACATTCTTCACAAGTATTGGGCTGTATGCAGGCTATCTGATCCATAAATGGGAGGATAAAGGAGAAGCTGTGTATGAAGAGATGGTAGAGAAACACAAAAATGTACCGTGGTGGCCAAAGGCTCAGCTTTTAGCAGAGAAAGCTGCCAGGGAACAAGTCTTAAAGGAAGGTATGTAGGCTTTGCAGAACTTTCCCTCAACCCTCTAGCATCAATAAGTATATTCTCCATGCTACTTACCACGCATTTCATCAAGAGCTGACAAGAAGAATTTGTTAAACGATCAAGAACTTCAGCTGGCAATCATGTCCTTCATTCTTGCAACCATAGTGTTTGCTTCAGCACTAATGTAATAAGGGGAAATAAGATCTTAGTTGTGCATACAAACACTTATAGCTACTGTTACAAGACGATGATTTTATAAAAAGTGGTGTATGGTTGATATCAACATAAGCTGTGTAATAATTAACAAAGCTGATCCTAAAGGTTCAACCATGGTACAGGTGCATGGCACCCATGATAATTTTTCCTAGTACTGTATAATTTTGCAAGGCTGAATGAGAGGTAATAAACAAAATCTATATAACAAATCCTTGGGAGTTTCTATTCATTTGTGAAAATGGAGGAGAGAAGCAGAGAGGCATAATTTTGCTTGATAAGTGAGTGTTACTTCTAGGATTTATAGCATCGAGACAGCTATTAGGACACCAAAACAAAATTTTGTCAATGGTATTTTGCATTTTATATGAATGAATTGTTTTGGTGCAAGCCCAACAACAGTAACATGTGTCATGATCCTAATATTGATACATTCAAGAATGTGAATTATTTCACAATTGCTCTTCTCTCTGTATTTTTAGCGATCATGGCAGACATTGCAGAAGAAGAATCAGGTGAGTGTGAAGTTATGCATGGTTTGGTTAAAACCAGTTGTTGGTGTGGTTGGGAAGCAATCAGCTGTTATCTAAGATTCCCAGCTAATTCAGGCAAAGTGAACCTCATAGAGAAAATAAATGTATCCATTACTGGAAAGCCTTCACAAGCCCTATTCTACATGTACTTTGTGGTGTTTATTGACTTATTGACTTGTATGGTGATCAACCATACATTATCTAATGTTGTATCATTTTTTTCACAGATGAATAACATTTTATGTTGGGGGAACCTTTAATTGGTACTGCAAACTCAGAGTGTCTTAGTTTGACTTTTCCATCAAAACATGTTTTTTAAACTGTAACAACTACTGTTACATCAACTGACACTCAGCAGTTCAAAATATTCTAGTTATTTTTTGCATTGTAAATATAAGTGGTCTGATTTGAAGTTAATAAAAGAATAAGATGTATTTTGTTTGAGAGGTTGAGAAATATTGACACCCATAGTTAACAGCTATTCATCAAAGTGGAGGTACAGTATATATCCAATTTCACTGACATTTTGGGGAATCACTGTTTGGTATATACCACACAAATACCAAAAAAATCTGCGGGAGTCTGGGAAGGAGTAACAACGACGTTCCTCCTGGTCCCTTTTGCTTTTTGCCTTTGCGTTGTTTTCTCGCTCGCTGCAATTATTCTCTCTTCTCTATTTTAACAACCGATCACAAAAATTACTCCTTTTTTGGGCATAGCAGATCCCAGCTGTGTGCTTTCTAGACAATACACGTAGACGTAGTGTATGGCTTGGCTGGCAAAATTCTTCTCTCTTGTTCATTTGATAAAGAACCCTAACTGTTAACTCAGACCTGGTTGGGTTTGTCCCAGAAAATTAATTCAAATATGATTACGACATTTAGTGTGTATTTTTAACGCAAAGCGTCGTAGAAATTATTAAATTTTTCGTGCTTGGTATGTACTCTAAACCTGTTTGTAGTTGCGTTTCTGCGAATTCGCCGAGTTTTTCCTTAATGTTACCAGTAATATGGCTGGTTGTTATATCTGAACAGAATTCAGAATTTTCACCGAGTTCTCCTGTATAGGCCTCTCCAGATTGTACTCGTGAAATACTGGAAAGTCGCTCACTGGAGAGCCAAAAAGTGACTAAAATGTTGCTGCCCTGATTTAGTGATATTTTTTATGTAAATGTCAATTAAAAGCTTTGTTTTTCGTTCTTCACAATATTTGGTGATATTAGTCAAGAAAAATAGCTTGAAACTTAGCTTCAAAGAGTTTCTTGCAAATATGGGCGAAATATGAGGATGCCCTTAAGTCCAACGGAGCAAAACACATGATTCGTTTGTGTTCAAAAGGTTGGTTACCATTCAAGAAATTCGCAAAAATTGAAGTTTTTTTAAAGAAATTGTTAAAATTTTCGTGCTTGGTATGTGCTCTAAACCTGTTTGTAGTTGCGTTTCTGCGAATTCGCCGAGTTTTTCCTCAATCTTACCAGTAATATGGCTGATTGTTACATCTGAACAGAATTCGAAGGCTAGGAAATTAGCCCCACTCGACGTGACTACGATATTTTTTCGTGTATTGCCAACATTGTTACGTGGTTAACAATACACCGTGTAAAAGTGTGGCCTGTTGATCAGATAAGAGACTAGCAAAGAGTTTGTGCGTGACGCGTGATTTAGCGCAAAGTTTATACGTGACAAGTGAATTTTACACAAAGTCAAAGTAAGGCGAGGCTTTCGTGACACGCTAATTACTATTTAAAGTATACGTTACATGTGAATTTTTGTGAAATTTGTACGTGAAACGGGATCAGGGGCCTGCTTCTCGAAGGACCCGGTAACTTAACGGGCCCGTAAAGCTGTTCTGATTTCATTCAAGATGGCGGTTTCAAAAGTTTTGAAAACTTTACAATGACGCTGTAACACTATCAGCTAAAGAAATCAAATGGACTGTTTAGGGAGCCACAGCCTTCTTTTCTGTTCTTAGATTTTGAATTTAGAATATGGCTTCGGGCCTGATAAGTTACCGGAACTTTCGACAAACGACCCCCAGGCTCTCTTCCCCTTCCACCCCATCCCACCCCCCCCCCCCCACCCCTTTGCTGGCCTTAAATGATAGACAGGTTCATTTTCTCAAAGATGAATTAAAATGTTGTCAATTTTGACGTGTTCCTTGACAGTGAGAGTACACTCTGATCACTTTTATTTACCAATATTAATTCGAAGAGAGAAACAGACGACGGGGAATAACAGCTGGCACGTTTCTTGACCACCTTTAATAATTGCATTTTCAATTTTTAGCTTTAACGTAAAATAACTCGAAGCCAACTGACTTTCTTTCATGAGAAGTCATGATGTTTCCGTGCGACCTAGCCCGGAGCGTTTCAACTTACACTGAAGTTTACAATTCATGCAATTGACCAGGTTCGTTGGATACAGCAACATAACAATTAATAAGCATAATTCGCGGCCGTTCTCGCATTTATAATGAACTCTGGTTCTAGAAATAGCTGACGTTCAAATGTCGTTGGATGGTGTTAATTAATGCGCGGTCTCGATGTTTGCGACGAAAAAAAAGCCATATAGGCTTCGTGTCTAACCATATGTGTACTGGATTTGACTGAAGCTCGGTCTCTGGGAAGGAGCTGCGAGATTTTTACATAACAGAACACTCGATCAGGAGCCTACTCATCACAGATGGATTTTCTGTCCCAGATAAACCACCTCTTTCGGTAAGAATATTGGAAAATATCCGTTAAATTATCTCAATCCGAATGTGCGAGCAATACCAGTTTGTTGTACAGCGATTACATTCGGTACTAAGCTATAAGCGGAAAACCTGTTGCCGGCGTTTTCCGGCCTTTAATTTCTACAGACAACACTGCTAACAGAATCGATCACCGAGGGAGACGTTCAGTGTCGCCAATGCTTAATGAAAAAGAAATTTCCCTCTGTGACACTTGTGGTCACACTTCTTCGATGCTCGCACCATGACTATTTCGATCTCAACGAACCTTCTAAGCAAATCTACTTCAACTTCCTTTAAAAGACATGTTATCAACAAGCAATGTGTTTACTTTCGACTGATCGTTTCTTCAGTTACTTTTCGAAAGGTGAGGAAATGGCGTCGTCACCTAGAGAAATTAGCTCGAACTTGTTGCATCTGTAGCCTTCGCGAAATAAAGCGATGGGAATAAATTTAAATTCAAGATTTAAGCTTCATAAAAACAAACGATCTTGATGATATCTGTTGGAATTGTACCCGGTTAAACCCAGTTATTGTCTTGAAAATTCGCTCATAAGATCATTCTTTAGCCTCTCTTTTCTATATATACATGAACCTTCTCTGGTTCATGTTTATATATAATAAAACAGAAGATGCAGGTAACTAACTTTTTTTGTCATGCACTGGCGAAACACATTATCCTATGTTTTTATGCATGTTTTCGAGGAAGTCGTACTTTATTGCAAAGAAATTCGCACTTGTCAACGTTTATGTTAATATTTAAAGAACAAATGAATCTATCGGTTTCCGTGGAAGGGGATTTTGTATTTTTCTCTATTTCTCGGGAATTTAGGACCGTGTTTCGCCTTCGTGTTTTTCGTCATACGTTTGCGATTTAGCCCTAAGGCTTTCTGACCTGTTTAGAACGCGTTTCAGTGTCTTATAGGACCCTTAAAGAGATGTGGAAACTATACTACTCTATCTCATCGCAAACTTTATAGAATAGGTCGTAGAAACTGTCTTTTAAAATATGTTTTTTTTCATTTAGTTTCCTTTCGCTACAGCTGCTTTCCAAAGTCAGTACTTTTAAACCCGCCTTATCAGCAACTATTCAACTTCACATAGCAAAGCCTTTCCTGTTTGGAATAGCAATTTGATTACTGCCCGAAGAGACGATGTTTTCGAATTGGTGTTGTTTCCTGGGTAACCTGCATATAAATTAATTATAGCGATCACCTAATCACGTTGATCGCTTTGAAAATGTTCCAGGCGGCCTCTGGTGTTTTCATTGTATTTTTTGTATATTTTGGTTTTTGCTTGACCAATTTAGAAAAATTATTCCATTTCTTTCTTTTTGGCCATGGCGGTATTGCAACCTTTTGTAGTAACGGAAACATTCTCTGTGAAGGCCGGCTGAAAACACAGTTGTCCCACTTCTCTCGATCTAGATGGAAATAGCAAATTTATAATTTTGTATTCAGGAGTGTCTTATGTTAATAACTCCGGGAAACCTTTGAATACATGATTTCATGACAAGAGATCTAAAGATGCAATCATGATTTATATAGATTATTTCCCCTAGTGATTTTTATTTATTTTTTACGCGATCGAAGTGGAAATGTGAAACATTTCGTTTTTTCGGATGGTAAGGACTGGAAAATGATTAAAGCCATTATCATCGTTTAAAAGCCATCTGCCGATCATAGGCTTTATGTAAAACAAGGGTTTAAGTAATTTGATAGAGATATTTAAATAACTCTAAAGGCCAAGAACCTGTTTGTACAGCTGTTTCATTCATGACTCAGTCATAAACATCGCGATATAATGTCTACTCCCGTAGAAAATTAATACCTTAATGCTGTGAAATTATTAGTACCTCCGGTCATAGATTTCAGTGCTAGTATTGCCAGTTAATGCCTTTCAGATCCTCAACGGTTTAAACACGGCCGATTGCGTGCGACAGTCGGTGCGTGGTATGATCCTCAAAGAAAGGGTAGTCTTAAAACGAAAGATTGTCTATAGAAATGATTGGCGTTTCGAAATCATTAGCGGAAGTCGTCATAAAATAAAGAAAGACTTCCGCTCAGATTTTCGAAACGTCAGTCACTGGGGCCCGTTTCTCGAAAGTCCCGGGAACTAAGCGGGCCTGAAGTCATAACTAATTTTAAATATGAATCTTAAGGGAGAGTAGTGCTGGTCTTAGCTCAAATGCTAGTTCAATTCGTCTCTTTTCCTGATATTTTAATTTTTTTTTTAACAAACTTTTGATATCCCAGTCTTGTCAGAAAAACAAGGGAAAAAGACGTTATCAAAATCGGTAACTTCCAAAACTTTCGAGTAAATGACCCAATCCTTTTTCCAGACTGCCGCTGACTCCAATGATCACACCGCGCGATTGATTTACATTGTGCTTATCTTCTAATGCAGGCGTGACATTTCGGAACAAATCCAAAATTTTATAAACGGCGAGTTCGTACCTCCAGAGGATGGAAGATTCGCCGACACTTTGAATCCAAGTACAGGGGAAGTGTTATGCAAATACCCAGTCTCGACTGTGAAGGATGTAGAAAGAGCTATAGACGCCGCCAGGTCTGCATTTTATTCATGGTCTAAAGTATGTAAGGTAAGTGATTATTCTTTGTCTCATGACTCTAAAATTATATATGCAGGTCAGGAGCGTAAGATAAAGCAAAAAATGTACAATTATCACGCGGAATCGAACCCAAGTTCTCCCCTCCTGACATCTGATCGTAAGATATGCGAGTTTTCTTATTTTTTGTGTTTTTAATTGTCCTTTTGACTTTTTTGTGCGGGAAATAGAATGAGAGAGCAAAGATTTTAAATCAAGTGGCGAAGTTATTGGGGAAAAGGTCTGAGGCTTTCATTCGCGCCGAGATTATGGACCAGGGTAGAGCAATCCATGGTGTAAGCAAGGAAGACAACGACATTACCAGAGAGGTTCTCAATATTAAATATTTTACTGCGCAAGCCGTTGCTACTGTGGAATCAGCAACACAATCACAAGGTAAGAAAGTACTTAAGAAATTAAAGAAAGATGTTTTTCGTCTTGTCACGAGCGTGGGAAAAGAAAAAACTTTGAGTCTCCATGAGGAATCGAACCTCAGATTTTCGGATTCCGCGCTCCGATGCTCTACCACTGAGCCACAGAGAATCCACGGTGAGCGAGGTCTATTACGAAGTTCATATGACACGTGTCCTGCATACTGCTAGGATCAGCAATGTCGATAGAGTAATGTTTGTAGATAGAAATTAGAGAGATGGTAAGTTTTGAGCTCGGTAAAGAAGTAAAGAAAGATGTTTTTCGTCTTGTCACGAGCTTGGGACAAAGAAAAAACTCTGAGTCCCCATGAGGAATCGAACCTCAGATTTTCGGATTCCGCGCCCCGACGCTCTACCACTGAGTCACA